>NC_056728.1:1584896032-1585196032 GCF_019279795.1 Protopterus annectens
AATATCAGAGTTTGTACAATGTTTTCCAGACTACTGGACAATTGGTTTGATTTCCAGATAGTCTGGAAAAAAATGGATTGGTGGTAACACTATTTAGGAGCAATGATGGAGAAAGAGTGGTTTATTCAGTATAGCCTGGCTTGTGGGGGCTGGAGTGGGGGAGTTTGGGAGAAATGTCTGAGGTTGTAATGTGCGTGTTTAGAATAAAGTCTGGCAGCTACTGGTGTGAATTAGTTTGGTTGATTAAGTCTGAAGATGAGAGAGTCTAATAGCAACTCTAATCTGTGCTGCACTGGGAACAATTTTGCCTTTTTGAGGGTGAGGCAATAGTACTCATGAAAGGGTGAGCTTATCTATTTTAAATGCCAGAATGTAAAAATAACAATATATCAAGCAGAAGAATTTACTTCTGGTAGGATTTTGTTGATGATTATTAAAATAATTTATTTCCTATTTCCATAAATCGCAATTTAGCATTCTCTGAAGAACTTGTCCAAGACCTCTAACCCCATAAAACACTAAAATGGCAATTATGTTGGGGGCTGAAACAGGACCCCAGCCATAGATCACCTCAGACAGTAAATACCTTAGTTACTTTTTAATAAGATATGGAATGCAGTAATGTTATGATTTGGAGGGTACCTGGTGGGGTATGATGACCTGATACTCTCCAAGATTATTAACTCTTAGATTAACCTAAAGTTCCCTCAACAAGATCTGTTTGTATCTATACAGTGTAATAGGAAGGGCTGAGACCTCAGTTTATTTTAAAGTATTATTCCTTTTAGCTTCATCCATTTTTCTGTGTTGCACTTACAGCTTAGCTCCATGTGGGGGGGGGGGGGCTGCTGCAAGCATGGTCCCATGCCTGCATACACTTAATATCAGGTACATCCTTTTATGGATGTCCTCATGCACTTCAGCAGCATGGCCAAAGCATGTGAATTGCCATATTCAATGGTGTTTCACAGCCTGACTAGAAATTATAAACACTGGTCACATAGATACATCACGTTCTCTTCCACCACCTCAAAGGCTGCCATAAAGGATAGGTGCCTGGACCTTAGTGGTCTCAGGGAAAGATAATATAGTATAACACAATTATAACTTTCCAACTATACATTTCCATCATTCATTCAACATTCCAGCTGACCAAGGATCTTTCTTGAGGGTGACTGCAGCAGTCACTATTTATGTCAGTGGAACTTCCACAATGGGAATTATGAGGTGGGGTTGTGTTGAACTTCACAGAGCTTGTCTGTGCAGAAAGGCAAAGTGGAAACCAGGAAGGATGTTAGCCCACAGGACAGGACAGGATCGCCAATGGAAAAAGAAAGAACTGCTGTCATGGCTGCTTACTGGTTAGGGATGAAGAAGTGGTGAGAGAATGTGGGAGTGATGCTGTCTGTCTGGTACCATTTCAGAAAAAACAAGAAGCAAATCCTCAAGGCCATCATGAGAAGAACAACAGCATTGGGAACTGAGTATGTTATCATTAATCCATAAATATAAGCACTAGCTTGAAATACAATAAAGGTAGCATAGAAGGTACTTCTTATTTGGGAAAGATCAAAAGACCAATGGCAGACAGAATGCAGTGGAAGGAAAAAGCAGAGATGGGGGGCATCGAACCAAGGGACTGAATAAAGACAATGAGTTGGTTTAGCTGGGGATGATGTGAGGTCTTCCAAGACAGATGCGAGCCTATACTAGTAAGATGGCCTACATTAAATTGGGCCAGGGACAAAGATCCTGTTTAATTGCTAAATGGAAAAATATTAAATTAGCCATGTTGGGGCCATTAAAGAATACAAGAACCCAAACACACTCCAAAAATCAGTATGGGATATAGATATCAGGCAGTTATCTTTATAGTAAGCAATATGGAGGTTTCTTGAAGGCCTTAACAACATGTACTACATGTACTGAATCAAAGCCCTGTCACGATAGTTGATATCCTATGGACAGCTAAGAAGTGACCTGTGTCTGGCATACAATACAGCCTCCAACCCATTCCTGATGGATTTACTGCACATCAGCAATTCAAATGGCATCAGAAATACTGCAATTTAAACCTCTACTGCAACATCAAAAGAATGGTTTGTTGGGACAGGTATATTCAAAGAGGATACCACTGCTATAGAACAGACTTCCCATCCACATAAAAAAAATCATCCCTTTCCATTTTCAAGTGCAACTTAGATGTATGGATAGGAAACAAAAAATTTACCCCAGGACAGCCTCCTGTACTACTAATGGACAGATGAAGCTCCTAAATGCTTTATCCCTAGCATGGGTCCCCTCAAATTATTTATGGTATAATCCCAGGTATTCTCATTTGGGGTAATATATAATTATTGACCATGAGATGGGTAAGGCCAATCTGTAACAAAATGGAATAGGTTATTTTCAGTACAAAAACGGAAACTGGCTAGGTTTAAAATGGCCCACAAGAGCAGCTAGCCTAGTACTTAATGTGATGACCCACCACTGGAACAGTAAACGAGGATCCTCAATCCTCGCCACTGGCAACAGTGGGGGACATACACTAGAAGGATAACAGGTACACACACAGTATTTCCAGATGCAACTCTCTGCATCAAGTGCAATTTCCCTTAACAGCACACAGAGACAATAGTCAGTCCGAGGCTGGTTTCTCCCTCTTTCTCCAGATCCCCAATAAGACTCCCCACTGGCACAGCTATAGGTTCAGATCTCAGCTGAATGTCCAAGCCAAGACCTACCGGCACCCACTCTGTCAAACCAGTGCTTTGCGTCCCTGCCCAAATAGCTGACACACACACTCTTTGAGGTTTGATTTACCCACAGACACACCTGGGAGAGGTTGTCACAGGTTTATTAGCTATGCCCCCTTCTGCCCAGACTATAAGGTAGTTACCACTGCCACCAGTCAACTCCTTATCAGCTACTTAAAGGCTCTTAACAAAGGGTGTCCAATATTACTGTGTAATATTAATATTAATACAAATGGAAGTTTGACCAAGAGCAAGGCTATTAGGAGTGACCCACACAATGTCACCAAATAAATATGCAAGTACTCTCAAAACATGAATATTTCTAGACAGATCAGTCACAATGAAAGGTTTAAATATATTTAATAATAAATAATAAAAGAATAAGAAAATAGACAGTATATATTCACAGTGACATCAGAGTTCAAAATCACAGGAAATATTTAAAACAACATTGCAGGACAGTCTCAAATAAATAAAGAAAAATATCTAAACTAATCTTCACTATATTCCTGACTGTATCTAAGAGAGTTACTATACCTTAGGTAACTTAATTAGATCAAGGCAGATGTTGTAGCGAATGTTTTTTATCAGGTCCAAGACAGAATACAGAATGCCCTCTTAAGAGACTTCTCAAATTAATATCTCAAATATTACCACTGGGATAGCTTGCAGAATGACATCATTTCTTGTCATCTGACTCTATCCCAGGTGAAACCACCACTGCTGGAAGCTGGCAGTGCTTAGCATCTACCTGTGACAATACAGAGACCTCAGATCTTTGGCAGATGCTGGAAGTCATGAAACAATTACATTCCTCCACATTACAAGACTAGTAATTATTTCACCATAAACACAATACAGAAAACTCCCTAGTACAGACATTATGTCTCTAGCTGCCTTGAAACTGAAAGATACCACCTTTTATTGTGTAGCCATAAAGTAATTAAATTTCAGCTATTTTTCTGAAGTTAACCTCCTGTATTCCAGTTTCACCTGTTAAATATATACATTTAAACAGTTACAATAGTGCATGTACATTTCTGTTGTATTCCAGTAGGGCACACTGTGGTTACATTTCAAACAAGCACTTTGTAAAAGTCTTTTCAACACACACTTCTGTACCAGCAGTTTGATATACTCATGACATACAGTTTTAATATATTTGTAACACAAGCATCTTATATAAATCATGTTGATATTCACAAATGATATATAATTATTTACAAAATTCCAGACAGCTGTGCTGGTAGTGTCTCCTTTCGTGACACTTACCTATAAACCTGTAATACTTTAGGAGCCAACAATTTAGAAGAAAACCCTTCCAATGTCAAAAGAAAGGCATACAGACCTAAACAAAAAAAAAATAAAACCATCACCAAAATGTATGTAATTACCACTAGTATTCAAAAAGTAAAAAGCTTCCAGAATAATTATGTTATAGAAGATCATCCATCCATCCTCAACCCGTTCCATCCTCAACCCCTTTTCCCATTTTGCACATGGGGTCGGGGTGTGACTTCTGCAGTGACAATCATCTTGAGCCAAGGTTTACACCACCAGGGGATTATCCCTGCTGCAATAGTTCATTCACACCACTGACTCATGTACACACTCGCACCTACAGCCAGTTTAGAGTGTCCAATCCACCTGCTGCATGTCTTTGGAATATGGGAGGAAACCCATGTGACCACAGGGAGGACATGCAGACTCTGCACAGAAGGCACCCCAGCCAGAATTCAACCAGAGAACCTCTTGCTGTGAGACAACAATGCTACCCAATGCACCACCATGGCCACCTTATAGAAGATCAAATCCCCCAGAAATAAATTGCCTAGTCTTATACAATTCAATTTCATGTTCCTGAGAAGAATTTCTAAACATCATTGTTTTCAAGGAACAAGGCTTCTTGCACCTACAATGTGGAGGACGTCATACCTCTCCCCACCACACACACCCACACACCCATTACTTATATCTACAGAAGTCCACAGTCATATTACTGCAAGGAAGCGGAAAACACTCTAACATGAACTGTGGTCTCAATGTTCTATTATTTAAACAAAAACATGGTGAAGAAAACAGAAATTTGGGGAACTTGGAGAGAGGAATAGGTGATCGACAAATTAATAGATAACCTGTGGTAAGATTATCATCCAGAAATTGTAATAATGGAAGAGAGAATTCTGGGTATTGCTGAAATCATAAAGATATAGTAGACAATGTACCATAGCTAGGACTTTAACATAGAATTATGGGTATTGCTGAAATCATACAGATACAGTTCACATTGTTGAGGAGATGGAAAGAGTACTTTGAGGGGTTGATGAATGAAGAGAATGAGAGGGAGAGAAGGTTGGATGATGTGGGGATAGTGAATCATGAAGGACAATTCTTTAGCAAGGAGGAAGTAAGGATAGCTATGAAGAGGATGAAGAATGGAAAGGCTGTTGGTCCAGATGACATACCTATGGAAGCATGGAGGTGTTTAGGTAAAAAGGCAGTGGAGTTTTTAACCAGATTGTTTAATGAAATCTTGGAAAGTGAGAGGATGCCTGAGTAGTGGAAAAAAAGTGTTTTGGTACCGATTTTTAAGAATAAGGGTGATGTGCAGAGCTGTAGTAACTGCAGAGGGATTCAACTGATCAGTCACAGCATGAAGTTATGGGAAAGAGTAGTGGAAGCTAGGTTAAGAAGGGAGGTGAGGATTAGTGATCAGCAGTATGGTTCCATGCCAGGAAAGAACACTACAGATGCGATGTTTGCTCTGAGAGTGTTGATGGAGAAGTACAGAGAAGGTCAGAAGGAGTTACATTGTGTTTTTGTAGACTTAAAGAAAGCATATGACAGGGTGCCTAGAGAGGAGTTGTGGCATTGTATGAGGAAGTTGGGAGTGTCAGAGAAGTATGTACGAGTGGTACAGGATATGTACGAGGTAAGTGTGACAGCAGTGAGGTCTGCAGTGGGAGTGGTGGATGCATTTAAGGTGGAGGTGGGGTTACATCAAGGATCAGCTCTGAGCCCTTTCTTATTTGCAATGGTGATGGACAGGTTGACAGACAAGATCAGACAGGAGTCCCTGTGGACTATTATGTTTGCAAATGACATTGTGATCTGTAGTGAGAGTAGGGAACAGGTGGAGGAGACCTTGGGGAGATGGAGATATGCTCTAGAGAGAAGAGGAATGAAGGTCAGCAGAACTAAGACAGAATATATGTGTGTGAATGAGAGGGAGGGTAGAGGAATGGTGAGGATGCAAGGAGTAGAGGTGGTAAAGGTGGATGAGTTTAAATACTTGGGATCAATAGTTCAGAGTAACGGTGAGTGTGGAAGAGAGGTGAAGAAGAGAGTACAGGCAGGATGGAGTGGGTGGACAAGAGTGTTAGGAGTGATTTGTGACAGACGAGTACCAGTAAACATGAAAGGGAAGGTCTACAAGAGGGTAGTGAGACCAGCTATGTCATATGGGTTGGAGACAGTGGCACTGACAAAAAGGCAGGAGCTTGAGCTGGATGTGGCAGAGTTAAAGATGTTAAGATTTGCACTGGGTGTGACGAGGGTGGGCAGGATTAGGAATAAGTATATTAGAGGGTCAGCCCAGGTTGTAAGGTTTGGAGACAAAGCCAGAGAGGCACGATTACGTTGGTTTGGACATGTGCTGAGGAGGGATGCAGAGTATATTGGGAAAAAGATGCTAAGGATGAAGCTACCAGGTAACAGGAAAAGAGGAAGGCCTAAGATAAGGTTTATGGATGTGGTGAGAGAGGACATGCAGGTGGTTGATGTGACAGAGCAAGATGCAGAGGACAGGAAGAAATGGAAACAGGTGATCTGCTGTGGCGACCCCTAACGGGAACAGCTGAAAGAAGATGATGATGATATAGATATAGTTCACAATGTACCATAGATAGGACTTTAATATACCAGAGTATCCAATAAACAGGATGAAATAGCAGGAACATATAAAAGGGGTAACTTTCTACAGAAGGGAAGGAATTAAGTCAAAATAGTTAATATGCAAGTAGAAAAGTATGAGATAATATAGGTCAGCCCTGAGACAGGAAAGGGTGCCACACTCACAATATGAGCTATTTACAGATCCCCAAATCAAGGGAAAGTAAGGCACTGAAAATTATACAATAACTCATTTCTTAGAATGGTAGAAAATCAAGCTGTTGTCAGTGTATGTGACTATCCCAGAAGTTAAGTGAAACAACTTTTATTTGGAAACATTTGGTAGCAAGGCCAGTCTTCATACACACCCATGGTGCATGCAAAAAGCAATCAGTGTCACTCACAACTTTCTTAGGAAGGATAGCTCTTTGGCCTTGTTCTCACAAATTAGGTTAAAGTGAGAATTTCAAATTTAGAAGTACATAGTTATCAAGGGAAACACAATATCACATGGCACACAGATCAAGGGAAACTTAACACAATATCACATGGTACACAGATCAAGGGAAAGAACACAATATCACATGATACACAGTAATATTGCTTTAGCAGCATTCAGTACAAAATGTTGCAATAATAAAGTTTAAACTAGTAAAATGCTTAAATTAATTGCTGACAGTGACAACACAACTTTATGTAATACCAATAGATCAAAGGAAAATAAAGAAAGGACACCATGATTGTCAACAGAAATGGCAGAGCAGGTTAAGAAGAAGATGATGGCATTCAGGAAATTTAATGAATTTGGAAATAAAGCAGAACTTTATTGGTGAAAACAGTAGGAAACAGGAAATACAATCAAAATTGCAGTAACTTAGCCAAAATAATAGCCAGTACCATTAACTTCAAACATAAACACTATGCATACATACACATATGAGTGTATGCATGTCTATATGAGGAAAGAAGCAAATAAAACAAGTATTTGTCAATGTCATGCTGAATGCTGCCATGTAGAGCACTGGAGTGTTACATTCGAGTATAGTGATGGAAGTAGGAGGTAGTGTCAACATTTTAATGAAAGTGCTTTCTTCTGGTAAAAGTCTTGGATTGCAACATCATAGTAAAGTACTAGTAGTAAAAAGCAGATGTTTTTGCAAGGCTAATGTAATGCTTATTTTTCAGAAAGGAATTATAAGAACAAAAACAAATCATGTGCTAAACACAGGGCCATGTTTCTATATTGCTGCATCTTTATCATCTGATATATCTGGGGCTTTAATGAAAGTATTTTCTCTGTAATTATGAAGTGATCAGGTAAAATAAACGCTTGATGTTTTACATGTGAGATTGCATTTTTGTTTACTTATCCTGATTTAACTAAATATCCAGTTGATCAGGTGCTTAGTACAGGACATGTGAATCATGAATATTAATAGGAACATTGTATGAACAACAGGTTGTGGGCACTGACTAAATAGGTAAAACCCAGGTCCTGGAGATCATAGCTAACATCTCTTTCGCATAAATGTGATTGGCCTATCTCATTTGTTCCAAAGGCCCTGCACTTTACCCACACTGATATAGCTCCCCAGTGCAAAATACAATGCCTGTATTATCACAGATTGAGCAAGGGATGTGAGAGAGAAACCTGGCTTGTCTATTAAATATATTCTTTCTTCACAAAGCCAAATATTGGAACCTGGAAATCCAGTGAATGGAAATGTTGGGTCCAAATGGTATTTAAAACCCACTGAAAACTCCTTCTTTGGCACCAGAAAAAGAAAATCTTGAATAAAACCTTTTCCCCTCTGATCTAGGGATACTGGTTCTATTACCCTTATAGAAAACAATTGACTGATGGCTGGAGTAAACAGGGAAGTTTGTTTTGGAGGATGAAAATAGCAAGCACTTATAAACCCTAGCACTAGACCCCCCCCCCTATACTGTACAGAAGGACAAGGCTCTCTATTCGACCTTACCAGCTATTCAGTAAAACAGTTCACTGCACCTATCCAGGCATGTCCAAAGGGCAGTTTCAGGTGTACTCTCCAGTCCAACTGGTGAATCTCAGCATTTTGAGGCAATGTTACAACTGCCGCATGTACACAGACAACCCACTCCTCCTACCACCAAACACTAATACATGCGAGAGATGCAATTATACAGCCAAACTGGAGGCTAAGCTCTCTCACCCAAGACTGGATCAGACAGTCAAAAGAAGGGAAATACTGGCATCACACCACCAGTCTCACATAGACCCATTAAACCAGCACCGGCAAAAAACACACATAAATATACGAAAATATACTCGGAGGCTCTAAATAAAAATCTGCAAAAGCAACAGAGACCTCCAAAGCAGACATCCAAGCAAACTCCACCCCCCCCCCCAACACAAACCATGAAACACATACTTCACAAAACCAGTGTGCCACACAATCATAGCTTTTAAGGCAAAATAACACACCCAACACACTAGTAATAGGTGACTCTATAGTCAGGCACACTGATGTCCCACTCACTAGGCTGAATAAGGAGAAGGTTACTGTTAGCTGCCTGTCGGGTGCCAGGATCTGCCGCATAACACAAGCACTCAGTTTACTCCAGAACAAGTACAAATACAACTCTGTCATTGTCCATGTTGGTGTGAATGACCTGAGCCATACCTCCCTGAACAACATGAAAAGAGACATGGAAGAGCTCTCTGATCATTTAGCCCAGGCCAGTATGACCCTGACCCTGAGTAGCATCCTGCCCTCACAAGAATGATACAACGGTATAAAGAAAAAATTATCAATTTCAACAATTGGCTAAGTTTCTGGTGTCATTCAAAGAGGATCCAGTGTCTGTCCACCTGGGATGATATGCTCAACAAGCCACGGACCATGCACCTGTCACCTTTAGGCTTTCGAATACTGGCCAAGGCTCTTGCCATCCCCATAGTGCCTTTTTAGGCAAGGTTCAAAAGACAAACCCACCGCCGTAAATAGTACAAGTAACAAAAATCTGAGAGTAATACTACTCAATGCCAGAAGTCTAAACCTCAAAATGCACGCACTCGAGGCACTCCTCATATGGAGAAAATCGATATATGTGCAGTAACAGAAACCTGGTTTAAGGCTCCAGAGAGCAGCCCAGCACTACCAGGCTACAACTCATACCATACATTTCGGCCACAGAACCTGGACCAAAATACAAAAGGCGGGGGCATATCCATATTCATCGAGGATACCCGCACCTACAGGTTAGTAGCACAGCACAATGCTTCATAAATCATCCACGTGCAACTAACAATGGGCAAAACTGCAATTCAAATTGTAGCTTGCTACAGATTACCCACCATGTCCCAGGACCCCCATTCCGTGTTTCTGGAAACACTGGGAAACATAAAGGTCTTACCAAACACCCCAATATTGGGTGATTTCAACTACCCAAACATTAACTGGGAGAGCTACTCAAGTACTAACACCCTTGCCCAACATAGAATTTATAAACTCAAATGCCCTGGATCAACTGGTCAACACCCCCACCAGAGGTGACAACATATTGGACCTGGTCATCACCAACATGAGTGACCGGTGTTTCCACACCGGATGTCAACCCCTCACTTGTTAGATCTGACCATAAACAAATCACTTTGGATATCCACATTCTGCCCCCACCCCCGGACAAGGAAACCACCATGAAAAACTTTTCAAAAGCAAACTTCACGTTACTTAAGACCGAGGTGGAAAGTTTCAAAGCCCCCCCATGCTAAAGGATAATGCTGTCCAAGCTGCAAAATCCTTTACTAATGCATTCTATGGGCATCTACAAGAATGCATTGATCATGCTATCCCAAGCAAAGCCAAGACTCACTCCTCCAAGAAAAGGAAAGTGGTCTGGTGGACCTCTGCCATAAACAAGCTATACAATAGAAGGAGGAAACTAGTACAGAAAAGAGTAAAATCCCAAGAAGGGAAGACATCCCTGATCAGTATCAGCAAGAAACTATGATCCCTTATAAAACTGTCCAAGACAAGCTTCGAAAGTAAAATTGCCAAGGACTCCAAAGATAACCACAAGGCATTCTTTAGCTATGTCAAGAATCTAAGTGGCAATGCTCAGATCTGCTCGGAGTTAATGCAGAATGGCACAAAATACACTGAACCAACTGATATTGCCAACATCCTGGCAGACAGGTTCAGTGCAAACTTCACTCCCCTCTCACCCCCAAAAGAGCCCATAACCATACCAGAAGAATGTAGAGCCCCTGAAATCACAGTCACTCAGGTTAAAACACCCTCTCCAAAGCCAAAAACTCATCATCAATGGGACCGGACGGTGTCCCAGGCTGCGCCCTACATGAGCTCAAAAACGAACTAATCCCTCACCTAAACACACTGTTCAAACTCAGCCTCTCCACAGGCTATGTACCCATAGAGTGGCATACAGCAATGGTTATTCCACTCCACAAAGGTGGAGCCACAACAGACCCCAGGAACTATCACCCTATAAGCCTGACTAGCTTGGTCTGCAAGGCTATGGAGCGCATCATTGTGGAACTCATTAACAGAGACATTGGGAACCTCCAAACACTGGACCCTACCCAGTTAGGCTTTGTTAAGGGCAGATCCTGCCTCCTAAACCTGGTGGACTTCTTTGAGACAGTTACCAAGGCTATAGATGAGGGAAAGATGGTACACATAGCATACCTAGACCTCGCAAAGGCCTTCAACACCATTCACCATTCTGGTGTTATAGACAAGCTCACCAGCCTGAACATAAACCCCTATGTCACAAGATGTTTTGCCAATTGGCTCACGGACAGAACCCACATGGTGAGAGTTGCGGGAACTAGGTCTGACTCTAAACCGGTTACAAGTGGCATTCCCAGGACTCAGTCCTAGGACCCCTCCTGTTTGGCATACACTTCTCAGATGTACAGGCAAGCACAGGAGGATTATGGCTGACCAAGCTTGCAAGACGACTGCAAACTAGGGGCTATAACTGACTCTCCAGCTGACACAGACATCCTCCAAAAGGGTCTCACTGGGACGGATACCTGGTATCAAAATCATGGCCTCAAGTTAAATGCCAAAAAGTGCATAGTCATCCCCTTTGAAAACACAAGGTACATACAAACTATCACATAGGTGGTAGCCCCCTAAATACAGCAAACGTAATAAGGGATCTGGGGACCCAAGTAGATAATAATCTCTCCTTTGATAATCACATTGCCAAAGTGGTTAGAAAATCCTTCTATTTGGCCCACCTAATCACAAAAGAGTTTGCATCCAGATCAAAAGAGGTCATTGTGCTCCTCTACTCATCACTCATCAGACCCATCATAGAGTACAAAGCCCCATTTGGGATGTACCTTACAAGACACCTCCAACAGCTGGAAAAACCACAGAAGTACCTCACCAAGAGGATCACTGGCCTCAAACAGATGCCCTATGCAACTCGACTGAAGAAACTCCATCTGTACTCGGTTGCATACCGCCTACTCAGAGGTGATCTCTGCCTGACATACAAGGCCATGTCCAACCCAGAACTGATGGACATGTTCCATCTAAAGAAAACCTTATCCCCTCAAGCCACACGCTCTAGGAATCTAAACCTCACCACAACAATAAATAGGACATGCTGGAGTTATAGATTCCTGTCCCAGAGACTTCCCATGCTTTGGAACAAGATTCCAGTCTACATTAGGCAGAGCTCCTCACTAACACTCTTCAAGAGAAACCTTGACGAGTGGATGGAAAAAAGAAAGTTTACATCGGGGATCACTTCAGTGACTCTGCTGGACAGATGCACAGGAAACTAATCTAAGGGGGCGGCGAAAGCCAACACATTCTGGCTAGGCTTATAAATGACTTTGGGCAGATAGCCTAGTACCCACCTATGAACCAATGAACCTAAAAGGGTTTCCCCTGAAAAAGGAGGTAGGCTTTCCCACTGCCACTTGCAATCCTCCTAAAGTAGTTTTATAGCGTAAGTGTCTGAGACATTCAGATGCCGAAGATGGAAATGGAGGACCAGGCTCTGGGACAGATTTGAAGGAGTGATAGGAAGGGTGTGGGGGAGGGAATGAATACTGCAATATTCATTCTGACATAGTGGATGGTCCCTTCTTCTGGAAGATAACCTCCTTTTTATTTAATCCTTCCTGCACTTGTTCTTTTGCTAGCCACTGTAGAGGTATCTTGTTATAATTTCTGAACAAAGAACCAGAGATTATTTGTAGATTTTGAGAAGGAGAGCTTAAAAATCATAGTGATGCTCTAAATTAACTTCCTTCTTTCTTCAAAATGTTTTGGGTACCTGGGTAGTAGAAGGACCAAACAAAATATTCCTATCCAAAGCGTAATTAATATTTCAAAGTTAACATCTTCAGAAAACGTCTGATTATGTACCCAAGCAAAAGCCTTCTCTCGGTGCCAGTAGCTGCTGCTAACAGTCAGCACAATTCTGTGCACTCCTAAAGGAATGCTTAGCTACCTTTGAAAGAGATGCAATAACAAAATTCAGAAAGGGACTACCTTCTAAAGATACAACAGAGACAGAAATGCTCCATGGATCAAATCACACCAACCTTCATTTCAACAAATGAGCCTGATAATTCAAAATTCTGTAGACTAAAGTTGTGGAGGAATAAATTTACTTCCTAAACCTGTCAAAAGCTTTCCATCCTTGTCCAAAGGAGAAGGATTAACATTTACCAAATTTTTGTTAGCAGCTGTAGTAGAAATAGAAATAGAAATAGAAATTGTTGAGTCTTAGATGGGATGAAAAACAAGTGTTTGTAAGGCAGAGGAATCTTATAAAGCCTGTCTGCCTTTTTAGTGGTTGAAAGATGAGTATCAGGCATATCATAGGTAATAAGAAAAACTTTCAACTCCAAGGCTGGCAACATGTCATAATATTTCTTCAAAAACGTAACTTGGCTCCAATAGAAACAACGTATTTATTCTGGGCAAGTACTGGAAAAAGAAAATTCTTCTAAGATATACTGAGGAATAACTGTCCCCGGAATCAGAATCTGGGGTGTGAGAAGAAAATATAGAACATGCCATATCCCTATCACTCTCATGTTCATCTGACAAGGAATCCTTGGAAACTGAAGAAATTATTTTTTCCACAAATTCCATTCATTCTCTGGTGGTTTTAAAACCTGCAATTAAACTGTTATCCGAAATAATAAATTCTCCCTTATCAACAGAAAAACACTCTGAGGAAGATAAATGTTGACTTTGTTTTTTGTTTGTTTGTTTGTTTCTATGGACATCTCTAGAAGGAGACTGACTCAAGGGTACCTTATCCCAAGAAACAGGTTTATTCACTTGGCTAAGCAAGGCTGCACTCCCCACTAAATCTGCCCTGTCTAAAAAAAGTGGCTTTCCCATGCTTACTAAGGACACATGAACAACTGCAAAGGACATGGCTAACCCCCAGTCCATGGGGACCAAAGGGTCAACACCAGAGGGATCCAGAGAACAAAGCGAGTGGTCTGAGAAACAACAAACAGACACAGCAGAGTCATCCACCAGTGGTTGAGGCACTGACTGAGCCCACAGTATCAGCAAAGGCTCCTTAACTTTTTTTGTTGTTCTTTCTTCCAGTAGAATGAGGGAACAAGGAACTGGTATGCTGTTCCATGTCCCAGCAAAGAATGAAGTCTGAACCCCAGTGAAGAGTACTGGAAGGAATGGGTAAGTGGGTAATTAAGTAAGTTTTCACTGAAATGTACACAAGCACAAAACACACTAGAAACCTCCTACAAAAAAAAAAAACTAAAAACACGACAAAGTAGTAACAAATCAGCACAGATTTTAGACATAACAGTGCTCCAGATATGACTGAATAGTCCCTGCAAAAAAATGCTGCCAGATGAGACGTTTCCAATAAAATAGTAAACACACTTGCACTGCTGGTATTCTTAAAGATACAATACACAGGACTTAAATAAAGCAATAAAATGCAGAAATACATTTGTTTGACTTCTAGCACTGATGGCAAAAAAGAAAGTAATAGATGTCTATTAATGAGAAAACGTAGTCCATTAAAAAATTGCATTTGTAGGTGTATAGTCTATAACCCTGTTATTTATTTAACAGATTCAGTATCTTCATGGGATAATATTTGACTTTGTTCTCACTGGGACTTACTGTCTGCAGAGATCAGAACTGACCTGCCAGCTGTTGCAATTATTTTAGCCTCTTTATACTCACTTGGAGTTTAGTTTGCCATGCTATGACAACCAGCACCATACTTATAACCTTTCAGTTGCATCCACCTTACCTCCATTTTAGGAACCTGCTATTCCGGTTTTGCTATCTGTGCATCACTATGTGTTGCAAAAAAATGGAGAGTAAAAACTTTTTAAAGCATACCAGATCTTTTTTTTTTTTAGTGTTTGACTAATTTATGTACATCCTACCTTTACTACAGGAAAAAATAAGACTACACATTTACCTATTTTTCTAAAAGAAAACATAATTATACTGCTTTGTTACTCTTTGCCTACATCCAGCAATTATAGAAGATATTCATTTCAAAGTTATTGAGAAAAACAGGAGACTGAAAAGCTGTGTGCTGATTAAAGTTAGTTTTCAAAAAGTAAATTGTTGTCTTTTACAGATAAACATGTTTCCTTCAAAATCATTTGCTCTTTTCAAAAGTATATGGAATCAGGAGCCAAAATAGAAATAAAATAAAACTAAATCAGTGGTACAAACTGCAGGGGACAGATTGAAACTAACAGTAAATTATCACTTGTTTCTTCTCATTTCCTCAGAAAGACCACAAATGCATACTAATCAACTGCCAACCCTTGCACAAACTGAAGAAATATGATGGTATAAGATTAAAGCAGCCTGCCACTTTTTTCTGTGGTGTAGAAACTTCCACATCAGAATAACTAAGGTCATAAGCAACATGCACATAAAACATTCAGGATGGACTGGTGTATTCCACATCATCTTTTTAGGGGAACAAGTACCACTCAGCATTCCTTCTTCAATGAGCAGGACCCACGCTCCAAGCTTGGATACTTTATATATATTGCCCGGTTCTCATGATCTACCATAATTCACCAAATAATCAAACCATTTGGACATCACAGTTCTGCAAAGTGCCTAAGACAAAATTGTTAGTTTAGCAGGCATGAAAGTAAAGCAAGGGTTCAGGCAGGCAGATTAAGACAGAGCTCGTTGAATACACCAAAAGTAAGTTTAGCTTAGAGTGATTCTAAACCACGAGAAACAAAAGTTATAGACAAGAGGAATGTTTATTTATTCTACACGGCAAACTGTTAGAAACACTTTAGTTCCTTGTATGATGAATGCAGGCATCTGTGATTACTGATTGATGTCCTTACATTCACCGCTGCAGTATTCCTTATGAATAGATTCCCTGCCGTGAAGGCCTCTTTGGCCAATTTGCAAAAGTCTACCATTGCTTTAGTACGCTGAACATCACCTGCACACTCCTCGCATATGGTAGGGCATAAAGGTGACATTCAGGCTTACCATCCTCAGAACTTCTTTATTGCCAGTCTGAATGCTGTTTTAACCGTTGGTCTATCTCCATCCGTTTTTTTTTCTCTGTTGCTTCCTGGCATTTTCAGTTCTGTACTTTGCCCTTTGGCCTTTCCACTGCCCCAAGGGTGCTCACCAAATGCCTCGCTCCTGTGATTGCCTTTTGCAGGCTTCAAGGGATCCATATCTTTCCTTATTTGGATGATCTGCTGATTCAGGCATCTTCTCCAGAGGTCCTTTTGCAAAATCTTAATTTTACCATTTCTCTTCTTCAGAGCCTGGGGTTTACAATAAACTTCAACAAGTCTTCCCTGACTTCTTCTCAGGATCATGTCTTTCTGGGTTACAGGTTTCAAATGGTGCCATTGCTGGCATCTCTGCCTCCTCTAAAGGCATCAACTCTCATTTATTTCTTTCACACTCTTCTTCCCCTGGCCTCCATTACAGCCAGGAAGTTTCTGAGAGCTCTTGGGGTTCATGGCTTCCACCATTCCAATGCTCCCTCTGGCCAAACTCCACATGAGGAAGTTCCAGTGGTTTCTGAAGTCAGTGTGGCTTCAGCATGCACATCCTCTAGATTTCCCTGTACCTCTTCTCTCATGTCTCAAGAAAGAACTTCTGTGGTGGATTCAGCAGTTGTCTCAGAATCCAAGGCTCCCTTTTCAGTCTCCTCTTCCCTCTCAGGATCTGTTCACAGATGCTTCCGATGTGGGATGGGGAGCAACATTTGGGTCCTTGAAGGTTCAGGGAGTGTGGTCACCTCATCAGCGGAAGGAGCACAGCAACATCAAAGAGATGAGGGCCCTTATGCTGGCTCTTCAGGCCTTTCATCCTCTCTTCTTTGCAGGGCCTCTCAAGGTATCCATGGATAATACCACAGTCATGTGGTATATCAACAAACAGGGGGGGGGTACGAGATCTTACTGTCTTTGCCGGGTGACACTTCTGATATGGGATCTGGCTATCCAATGTCGAGTGACTCTTCAGGCAGTTTACAGTCCTTCAGATCAGAACATTGTGGCAGACAATCTGCGCAGGTCCTTCACTCAAGCCCATGAAGGGATGCTTCACAGGGATGTGTTTCTGGACACTGTTCACCAGTGGGGTACTCTTCAAGTAGATCTCTTTGTCTCCTCTCTGAACAGACAACTTCTTCTGTTTTGTGCCAGAGTCCGAGGTCCTCTGGTATGGAAGGTGGACCCCCTCTCATTTTCTTGGAAGGGGATGTTTCTTTATGCATTCCCTCCCCTTCCTCTCATTCCAAGATTCTTGTTCAAGATTCAACAGGATACTCCCAAAATCTTGTTGGTGATTTCCTTTTGGCTACAACAGCACTGGTTCCCTCTACGTTTTCATCTAGCCATGGACAATCATCACAAGTTACCTCACAGGGTGGATCTACTCTCACAAGACAAGGGATCTCTCATCCATCCCCAACTGCCACGCTTCAACTGACACTGTGGGTGATAAGATTTTGATTCCTCATAGACACCTTTTTTCTGAGGATGTGCTGTAGGTCCTGCAGGAGGCCAGGAAACCTACTACTAGGAAATCCTACTTGTCTAAATGGAAGAGGTTTTCTATTTTGTGATTTTCTCGTGACCTGGACCCACCTTCTGTGGATGTTCCTTTGGTTCACTCTTATTTGTGTAAGTTGCTCAATGCTAGTTTGTCCTATTCTTCTATTAAAGCCCTCTCATTGGCTCTTTCTGCTTGTCTGCCTTTAACTCCCCTGTTAGCGTCTAGATTTGAGTCTAAGCAACTTCTTAAAGGTGTCCTTAATATTAGACCTCCCAGAAAGCCTGTTCCTACTCCCTGGGATCTTAATTTTGTTCTGGAAAATTTGACTTATGCTGCTTTTGAGCCTGCTGTTTCAGCTTCCTTGCAACATTGTTCTTGGAAGACAGTTCTTTTGTTAGCTCTTACTTCTGCCAGACTGGTGTCTGAGTTGCAAGCCCTTATGGCTTGTCTACCTTTTTTGATATTTCATGAGGACAGGGTATCCTTGTGTAATAATCCTTCTTTCGTGCCCAAGGTGGTTAATGAGTTGTCACTTAATCAGTCTATGAATTTGCCTACTTTTTTTCCCTTTTCCACAATCTGACAGTGAGAGGGTGCTACGCACCTTAGATGTGCATAGACAGCTCAGATTTTATTTGGATAAAACTAAAGCTATCAGAAAATCTCACCAGTTATTTGTTTCCTTTCATCCTAGGTCTTTAGGTTTGGCTGTTTCCAAGCAAACTATTTCCACTTGGATTTCAAAGGCTATTTCCGTTTGTTACACTTTCCATGGTGAGAGCCTTCCTTCTTCTATAAAGGCTCATTCTCCTAGAGCTGTGGCTTCTTCTGGTGCTTTTTTTCAAAGGCTTAGATGCTAATTCTATTCTGAAGCTGCTACCTGGACTTCTGTGCACACCTTTACCAAACATTACCAGTCGGACGGTATCTCCAGAGCCAGGGCTGGTTTTGCTGCTGCCATTTTTCATGGCTTCTTGGAGGGGTCTGCTGCTTCCTCCTTCCAAGTTTCTTCTTGAGCTTTGGCACTCTTCCATTTGTAAGGAATACTGCAGCAGTGATTGTAAGGACATAGTACAGTTATGTAAAAATCTTATAGGTTCATAGGTTGGTACTGAGCTATCTGCCCGAAAGCATATATTAGCCCAGCCACGTTGTGCGGTATTCACCGCCCCTTTAGTAGTTCCCTAGACCCTTGTACTAGCAGCTAGTACACTTGGCCCCTATCTAGTAGTGCTGTTGGTGTGATCCCCGGTGTGAACTTTCTGTTACCCATCCACTCATCAAGGTTCCTCTTGAAGAGTGATAGTGAGGGGCTCTGTCTTATGTAGATCGGGACCCTGTTCCATAGTAAGGGAAGTCCCTGTGAAGGGAATCTATCCCTCCAGCATGTTCTATTCATTGTTGTGTTGAGGTTTATATCCCTAGAGGGTGTAGCTCGAGTAGATTTTGTTTTGCTAAGATGGAGCATGTTCAACAATTCTGGGTTATCATAATGGTAGATGTCCTTGCCTTCACCACTGCAGTATTCACTCCCTCCCTCCATCTCCCTGGTCTTTTTCCCTTTCTGGATGTGCAGGCTCTCCTTGGTTTTCCTTGGACTGCTGTTCCTACTGGGGCTATCAGTTCTGAGGATGGTACACCTGAACTTCACCTTTATGCCCTACCCTATGCAAGGAATGCACTGGTGACATTCAGCGTACCTTAAAGTAATGGTAGACTTTTCTAAACTGGCCGAACAGATGCCTTCATGGCAAGGAATTCCATTTGTAAGGAATACTGCAGCGGTAAAGGCAAGGACATGTACCGTTATGGTAAGATTTTACACAACTGTACATTCCTTGCTGAAGCTTAGACTGGGAAAGAAAATTCCAGTCTTATTTGTAATTTGCTGAAGGATGCTAGCTCTGTGTCTGAAATGGTAAGGCCACCATCCTCCATGGCTCCAGCCCTTCTCTTTTTGTAGTTTTAATGTTTTATGGAATAGAGCTTGTTGTTAACATTAAGGTGCATAAGCAATCCCTCTTCATTCTCTATATGTTATTAGGATCAGAGGTAGCTAAATAGCCTTGCTTCATCAAAATAATCAAATATCCTACAGTGAATTATTTGTGACTTGCTCTGTCCTTGCAATATTTGTAATAATCTGCACAGTTTTTCTTTGCTACATACAGTAAATATATACAGGCTAAAGATTGTTAGCAAGGAAGAAAATTACATAAACTTCATTTTCAGCTTCACACTGCAGAACAGATACTCACAATAATTGTAACATTTTCTTACTGAAACAGCAGGAAGTGCAGTTGGACTGATACCATCTTCAAGTAGTAGATTTATTGAATTACACATAAAATGCTAGGCTGTATGACATTTGACTCAAGGATGTTAGTTTCACTGCCGGAACAATACCTTCATTATCTTTCCTGGTTCCATCCCTTTTCTGTTTGTTTTTGATGTTTTACAAAAGCAGCTTGTGGTTAATGTTAAGTTGTTTAAGAACCCTCACTTCATTCCTTCATGTTATTATAGCTAGAGACAATTAAACAACTTTGCTTCAGAGAATATTCTGCAATAACTTTATTGTAACTTTGACTAATACTTGTCATATCAGTGCTGATGTATACATTGATTAAGTAAACAGTTCTTTTATCATATCTTAACACTTTGGGTAGACAGAAAGAAAACAGCATGACTTCGGTTTCAACTTCATGCTGCAAACGTGTCTCCTCGTTAATGTTACTGCAACATTTTCTTATGTAAAACCACACAATTTAAAGAGCTGCTGTGCAGTGTGCAATACACAGTTAAGCTAAGTACAGTATTAATACAATGTGCATAGAAAGATGTGAGATACAGTTCAGTCTTAGCATGCTGTATTAATTCAGTTGTGCATACAATACTTTTCACCACACAACAGATGGTAAACAAGAAAAAAAAATCCATTTGAGCTACAAGAATATTTCACTTTACTGAATATGTTAACGAAATTGCACCATTGAACAGAAAGCTGCTTTTGCTGTGCTGTCACCTAAACCAAAATACAGAATTCAACAATGATTGTAAGATGACAATATGCAGTACATGCTACTGTGTGTACACAGTTATATTACATGTTTGTGAACATTATTTGGTAAACTTTGTTGTGATTGAGAAAACAATCTACAGCATTTTGAAATTATTGCATTGCTATGCACAACAGAGGAGCTGAAAGGACTGGAAATGAAAGGTGCTATAACATTTTGCTTTCTACTTTATAACCAGAGGTAAGCAGTACGGCTTATTTTAGAATGAAAAAGTCCGAAAAAAGTGCTCAGGCTCGCTGGTAGTAAACGGAGGAATTTATTGACACCAAAATCCACAAAATAAAGTGCTCAAATGATAGAGCCGTACAAAATGTTTATTTTGTGGATTTTGGTGTCAATACTTTATTTTGTGGATTTTGGTGTCAATACTTTATTTTGTGGATTTTGGTGTCAATAAATTCCTCCGTTTACTACCAGCGAGCCTGAGCACTTTTTTCGGACTTTTTGGTTGGTTAGCAAGTGCTAGCATCTGTTGTTTGCTTCGTTATTTTAGAATGACCATGAAAAAGTAACAAATGTCTCAAAAATTCTTCCTTGGTAAGATTTTTTTTATTAAATACTCCTAATAATTTCCTTTAATTCCTACTACATGAATACTATATTTTGATTTTTTACCAATGCAGTTAATGGAGTGCATGTTTAAGAAATGTAGCTTCCATTCCAGTCCTTATAATCAAATTACCATTAATTATCCTTAAAAGGAGTGACACATTTAGTCACACAATCTAGGAATACTCCACCTGCTTTTCTCTTAGCTAGTTGACAGTTTTGTTTTTTTTTAAATGAAATCCTTTTTTTTTTTTTTTCAAATTCTGCAGTCACTTCACAGCAAAATGGGATGCATTGTGCCATAAAGGTAAAATTTGTACCTCACAACTCCAGGGGCCAAGATTCCGTCCTGCCACCAGTCACTGTCTGCATGGTGTTTGTGTGCACTCTCAGTATCTGTGAGCTGGTTGCTATACTTCTACCCACTGTTAAAAACGTGTTGTTTGTCAGCCATAAATGGTCAATATATTGTACATTTATTTTTGCTCTTGTGACCTAGGTCATTCCTGAATAACCTGTTTGACTCAGATCTCTGCTAATTAAATCAGCCCATTCTGCCAAGAGTTTAGAGAAATTAAATATAATGCAGGGAAATCATTTGGAGGACTGTCTGACTTGATCTCTTCCCTTATTAATATCATAATCCTTAATTTCTTACTGTCAGATGATTCAATGTGTAATTGAGTCTTTGGTAGCTTGTTTTGGGGTTGTGCAGGTAACAGGGGGGGTTGAAAATACAAGATTTCCAGCTTGGCATGGTAAACGGTGATAAATTTGACCTTTTTTGTTTTTAGTATGTTGATAAAGGGCCAAAGAGCTTTGCACTTATTCAGAACTTTTATGGCCAGGTCTGTTCCAACTTATGTCTGCCCACTGTATTTTAGGTGAGGAGCAAACCATTCTCCATGGAGTATCTTCTATTTGTTCACATAAGATATGAAGTGGATGATAACATAGTTTAGAATTAGGATCAGGTTTTAACTGCAGAGATCCATGTGCTTACATGGTGGAGAAATTCAGCTTCATGAAGGTTGGAATCAAGGCAATAAAAAAGTCGATCATATTTTTTCCTTAACATCCCTCCTCAAGTCCAAGTACTCGAAGATTTTTCCTTCTTGAACAATTTGTGATTTAACTTATTAGATAAGAATCACAACTGTGCAAGAAGGAATTGTACTTCATTTCAGCTTCCTCCAGCTCTGATGTCTGAGACGAGTAAGAGTATTTATTTGCTCTCTACTTTATACAAGCATGATTATATTTTAACTTTGGTGAAATGCCCATGGCCTTTTTAAATGTTGCAGACAGAGTATTGCTTCTGCTGTTCAAAATAGGCTGCAAATAAATATTCTCCAATAAGATGTGCCTTTTCTAAGACCACTTAATGAGTAACAGCTTCCAAAAGAGGCTGCCATGTGGTCGCTGACTTAAAATGATATTTTAATGAAATGTTTAGCAAATGAACATCTCTGTCATGTGGCATTTTATTAGGGAGCATTCAAAGGCCCTGGGAACTTTAATAAAAAGCTTCCATGATGTACCTTCCTTGCCAGAATTTTTTGTGTCTTTCGGCTTTTCCCGGTTAGGGGTCGCCACAGCGGAACTCCGGTCCGCTAATGATTGGCAGTAGACTTTCACATGCTGGCTTGTCGGGCCTAACGCACAACCTTCAACGAAGGAACACCCATTCATGCATATCGACACACAGAAGACGCTCTAACTGAGAATCGAACGGGCAACGTCTAACTGTGAGGCGACAACACTACCGCAGCACCACCACTGCAGGAACCTTCCTTGCCAGAGTGGTTTACGTTATTTTTTGATGGGACTTGTAGAAGATGATGCTCACATATCCCTAACAAGATCCACAAGTCGGTTTTGCCCATGACTTATTTCCATCCATGTGATCTGTGCATTTTAATAACAGCAGTATCAAATTGTTCTACACTGTTCTGTTTTTCAGCTGTAAGTTCAAGTTTAAGGCAACACTTCCCTTACAGTAGATGCCATCTGTTCAGGAGAAATCAAGCAACATTTACTTGTTAGGTGAGAACAGACTCTGATGGTAGTAGAAGTGGTTTAGACATGGATGTAGACGTCCTACCACAATGTAATACAAACAAAAGTGAAGACTAAGATTACAACATAGACTATGGCATTCCATTCGCATGTCTCCATGAGAATGCCACTGTCACTGATAGGGATGATGCCCCTGTTCCAGCCATTCCTGACAAACCACTGTGATGTGCCACAGCAAACCTGACGGGTGATGCTGAAACCAACCATGATACTGAGGATGAGGTACCACTTGCATTCCTAAGGAATGCTGGCACACACATACACCAGAGGTCATCAAGCTCAATCTGATATTGACACAGAGGATCAATTACCTCTGTGTTCAAGAATGTGCATGGTATCACTGACAGCCCTATGAAGTCCCCCACAGTCCAGGCCAGTTCAACTGCTGACAAGGATGAAGATGCTTTTCCTACTGTACATGAGATTCAGAGCAGTCCAGAGTATGTGGACTGGGATGGAGAAAATCCACTAGATCTAAGTCGAAGTACCTCCTCGTCAAGCAGGGATATGATGGTTCCTCAGCATGGAATGTCTGTTAGCACTTCACTCACAAGTGCAAGCAATACAGTTGGTACTGCCAATGGTCACAGAGCAGCATCTATGAACCATACAGGACATTCCATTCCAAAGTGTACCAAGCAACCCACTAAGGTACATCGAGCATGCTCACCACATAACATCAATGTGAAAGCAGTACACATTGATGACGCTGTAGGTCCCCATAACCAACCTGGACTCATAGCACAGGGATGGACTTCATAAATTTGATGTTCCCAGTGGAGCTTTATTCCCTACAGCTATCAAGGTCAATAAGCAGTGGAATCCTGTTTGTCCTAGAGACATACGCACATTTCTTGGTACTGCAATATATACGTGTCTATTGGACATGTTCCAGAACACAGGCAGTAATGGGAAATGCACCATGTATACGGTCACTTCCCAATAGCCGAGTACATGACCAGAGAGAGGTTTGAAAAAAATTCAGCAGTATTTCCACTGCAATGACAACTATCTGAGTGACCACAGGGCTCTGTGGGTCATGACAAGCTAAATCATGATGTCAGTATACTCCAGGAGGGTCTCACGGAGACCAACAACTGGTATATTAGTCACAGTCTCAAACTGAATGCAAAGAAATGCATCATCATTCCCTTCAGCACAACTTCCCCTCACACTATCAAATCAACAACAATACCCTTAAGTACCCATGAAGTGGTAAGGGACCTGGTATCACAAGTTGACTGCGACCTTCACTTCAACTACCATGTCTACTGTAGTACAGAAAGCTTTCTACATAGCACAATTGATTAATAAAGGCATTGCCTCGATAGCAAAAGAAGTCATAACCCTTCTATAGCCGTCACTTATCTGGCCCATAATTGAGTATAATGCCCTGTTTGGCATGTACCGTACAAAGCACCTGCAGCAATTAGAGAGATCTCAGAGGTTTCTAACCAAAAAAAAAAAAATCAAGGGGCTCCAATATGTACTTAAGGGAGACTTTTGTCTGGCCTACACAGCAATCCAAGACCCAAATCTAATGAACTCGTTGCATATCCCTAAATCAAAAGGGACTAGGGCTACCTGATCCAGGGACCTAAATAGGGCCTGTAACTTAAATAAGACATGCTGGAGGGACAGATTTACCTCTCAGTGACTGCAGCGTCTTTGGAACAGGCAATCAATTAATGTGAAACAGAGCACCTCTATGACACCGTTCAAGAGGAACCTGGATGAGTGGATGTAGCACCATAAATTCTTATTAGGGATAGAGCCCACAACCCTCCTGGACACGGGCAGTCATCACTAAATGCAATCTTGGGTACTGACCAACATTTCTATGGTATTACAGTGGGATGAAATGGCTAGGCTTAAAATGACCTATAGGTCGATAGCCTAATAATCCTCTGTGATCCTATGATCTATGATCTATAATCCTCTATGATCCTAAGCAGTCTGATTTGCGGGTGACATTTCTGATATGATCCATTTGGATAACCCCCTCACCATCATCATCATCATCACCATCATAAACTCCCATTTTTCTCATATTACATGGGGTCTGAGTGACATATCAAATCACAGATCAGTGTGACCATATCACCTACAGACAATTTTTATACACAAATTTGGCAACTGGTACTATAACTATTGTTATAAAAATATAAATGTAAATCTATTTTTTGGTATAGACATACCTAACAGAATCTCATTATCCATGAAGCATGCTACAGGGGCTGCACCTGAGAAATGTAACCCCAAAAGGCTGAAACCTATTCAACAGCAAGTTTCAACATTTCCCAGAAATGTAGATAAGCACCAAATCTCCTTATGCAGTTCTACCTAACAGAAAATAAGCACTCATAATGTGTATGTAGTAAGAACCATATCTCTAAATGCTGAGTCCTGTCAATAATACGTTTTAAAATTGTGAACACGTTGTCGCCTCACAGTAAGAAGTTGTCCTGTTCGATTCTCAGCTAAAGCGTCTTCTGTGGGGAGACATGCGTGAACGGGCGTACGGTACGTAAAAAATCTACTGTCAATCATTAGCAGACCGGAGTTCCGCTGTGGCGACCCCTAACCGGGAAAAGCCAAAAGATACAACATTTCTGCCCTGGTGTCAAGAAGTGCATTTACTATTTGTTGATTTCCACCACTTCCTTGGTAGATTTTATGTGAAAGATATAGGCATCAGTCTCCAAAGCTAGTATTTACCCTAACCATACACCACCCTTAGATATTTTTCTGTGTCCTGATATAAATGTTTATTTATTTTTCCCAGCTGAGTTTTTCATGTCCTGGGTCCTAATTGTTCCCTGATCAACTCTTACGACCGCTGCAGTTGACTAAATTCTAATATACTTTCATTTTTTGTTTTTTTGTTGTTTGTTTTGTTTTTGTTTTTTTTTCCTTACATTCACTCTTTCTACCCTACACTGACTGAAGGTAGGCCTGCGTTGTATTTAAAATGCAATCTCTTAACCACTCTACTCACATGCCTCTGTCTTCCCCTCTGTTCTCCCAGGCTGACATCTCCATGCCTCCTTGTCCTTCTCATTTACAACACTTTTTGCCCCAACTCTATCCTCCCATCATGGTGCCTTTGCCATTTGTTTCCAACTCCCCTACTTCATTAGCACCTTCTTTCCTCTCCTTCTTCTAATTCCTTGAATAGAAACCTCCCAACACATACTATATCCTCTCTTCCTTTTTGCATTCTCCACTTCCATTCCACTCATAAAAGTAGCTTGTTTGTTTTATTCCCCCTATTTATGCTGGTTCTTTCATTGCTGATATACCTGTTCCTCCTCTAGAACCTTGCAAGTTCTGTAAGCCATTTTCTTACACTGAATCTGGTCTGTCACACACTGACCTAATTTATCCAGCTGGGTATTATTTGTCATGCAGGTTAAATGTTGGCATTGTGTATTTTTCCACACCAAATGAGGGACCCTACAGAGCATTTTCTAATACTGTTTTCTTTATATACTTTGTATTCATCCTGATTATATTGTTTTTTTTTTTTTGTTTGTTTTTTTGCTTTTTGTTTTTTGTACACTGCTTACTAATATTCACAGTTACTAGGCATTCACTTCAGAAGGCCACTGAGTAGCCTAGCCCAATTTCCCCAAAGCAGTGCATGTTTAAATGACTTGCTCAGGTCACACTACAGGCAAAGGGACTTAAACTCTGGATCACGGGAAACAGTCTATTAACAGCCAATAGCCTTAATCCTCTGCACTAACTGCCAGATTAGCCACAACAGGGCAAATGTGTTCTAGATTATGTTGTACTTAGCTAGGTGAGATACAATAATTCACATTCCTTGTTAATGTAATACTCTTAGACATAGCCATCTTAAGTAATTCTCTTCTTTTTTGTTTTAAAATTGCAATTTCTAATTTCCTCTTTGACCAAGGCCACAGCTGAAAGGATCGATTTTTGATCAATTTACCATGCGCCAGCTAATAAATAAAGAAACAGATGAAATCAGCAAACAAATAAGTAAATACAGATGAAAAATGAAAAACTGCATTATGATTGGCATAATCCAGCCATACGCCCAAGTAAATATTCTAGCACCATAGCTGGTTTAATGTACCAGTAAACCCTGTGCGTGCTCGGGTACACCCTTGATTCTCTGGGGCTGCAACCAAAGAAAATTATCTTATTTTGATGCTTTGGTTACATGTATGACAAACCAACAAACACTAGTACATCAATGTCATATACTTAATTAGTTAAGTTGTTAATAACTCGTTTAGGATGAAGAATCCCAGTGACTGGCACAACTACTTCTTAAAGACTCAAAGACATCTCTGGTTGCAGTGATTGGCTTAATTATGTGAGCATCTGTTTTGTCAAGTAGCAGACTTCATGATTTCATTAAATGTTTTATCACTAACATGGCCCCTTGCATACCTCTCATCTGTCCTTGGTTTTGCAGAATGTCCCTGGATCACTTCATATTTTGCTGTGTCCCTCATAAAACTTTTGATTTTCTGTTAAATCCTTGAGGATTATGGTCAGTTAATAATTCCAGACATTAGACTTTCATAATTCTAATTTTTCAGAAAATATGTGTTGACCCAAAAGGCATTATTCCACTGACTTTTTAAGTGAATTACAATATTTAAAGCTGTTCTTGGTTTTTGGCATTCATTCCCCATTATTTTTAGCTTTGTCCCTAACACTTGAGCGAATAAGTTTAGAGCTATGCTCCTTGGCTCAATTAAATCCCAGTACTGGGTATTCTCTCCACGAAAACTGATGTGCACACCTTAATCTTTTAATAAGGTTGCCCTTTTAAAGAGACAAAGAAAAAAATGACAAAAGCAAAAGGTTTTGCTCCACCATTTTGCCTGCCTACCACATTGCCCCCTTGCCATGTTCATTTTATGATGCAGATGGACACCTTTGCTCAATACTGCAGAAAGTCGAATTTGTCTTATATTTTCTGTAATCTTCTCTATTTACAGTCATATTACACTGAAGTGATGATTGGACAAAACTGGATGTCTTGAGGTTGTGACTTTAGAAACTACAGTATCCACGTCTGTAAAAGTCTTTTTCCTGAATGACTTTCAGTTTTCCAAACAGAATGGAAAAACAGGTATATGGCAACTATTTTCTTTAATTATAACAGCTATCCCAGTTCATTTAATTACATGTTATTGTTGTCTGGACACCTCTGACTCTGTTAATCTGTTTGAGGCCCCCAGTTTCAGTTTATAGGAACATGTAAACAATACTAGGAACACATATCACTGGAACAATAACAGGCCTACCCATATACACCTTTAAAAAGACACACTTAAAAGTTTTTGCCACCTTTTACAAGTTCATTCTATTAAGAGTCTGGCTTTGTTAATCCTGCTAGACTTCATAGTTTTCTTATGTGTATTGAAATTCCCACCTCTGTAATCTTAATAGGGGACACACTGATTTTGTTAATTCTAGCCGCCAAACCTTTCGTATCTCAGGAGATGGGGCCTGACTTATTTACTCCAGCTATAACTGTGCTGATTCCATTAATCCTGCTGTGGCCCCACAGCTTTGTTAATTCTGCAGGGGTGGGGGTTCCAAAACTGTAAAGCTGAACTTTCTATCCATTATATATTAAAACTCATTAATGTGCAACAATGGTCGAATAACTCCCCTGTTCAGAAACAATCAGAGTATTTAGTCAGTGACTACCTGTAGCTAACATATTATTGCTTTATTTTGCCTGTATGAATAAGAAAATAAGTGATTTTTGCTAAATGAAGTAGTAAAGTTTGACACATTATTTTTTTTTATATTTTGTTCTGCATTAAACTATTTATTTTATTTTTTTATTTTACATTTGTTGACTGGGAGTGTCCAACTGGGCCAGAGGCCCATTTTCAGTGAAGGCCTGGGGAGAAAAATTCCATACAGAAAAAAATACGTAATAGATAAAAACATGACAGGAAATACATTTATGACTAAACAGGACAATAATGCAAGAAAAATGATGCTCCAAAATGCAATTTCATTTACAAAATATATACGACAATAATACCAGCACCTTCCAATAATTACAGACTTAATAGGTACAGTATATGACTTAACAGTTAGATTTACTATTACATAAAGTTATGCAATGAGCAGAGTTATGGGTTGAATTTAGGGAAGTAGATGGGATTGGTAGGTTGCTACTAGTTATTTGGAAGGAAAGGCAGTAGAGGACTGCAAGAAATGATTAGAACTAGAGTTCTAGGTGGGGTAGAAGTTTGGAAGAATTAGGATTGTAGTAAAAAGGTAGGAAGGTAATAGCAGAACAACCCTGGGATTCATGAACAATTGTGTAGGCTTCGTATGAAGCCCATGCAATGTTTACATTTTAGCACGATGAGCAGCTGTGCTAATTGTCTATGCATGCTACTTATCATGTTAACCTGAATACAAACATGTTTCCATGGCCAGCAACAGTATTGGTGGCCAGGAAACCATGTTGTACAGCAGGACCACACACAGTAAACAAACAGGTTTGTCTATAAGCAAACCTGTTAAGTGTGCTCATGCAGACAGCACAAAGAGTGACATAAGTGAAATAATGCAAGCAGTACACAGGCAGGGAAAGTGTACTGAGTGTACTCTGCACATAAATGAAAAATATGAACACAAAATTAAGTAAGAGTGGATGTGAAACAACAAGGGCAACAACAATACATGGATTACCACACAGAAAAAATGTACTGAGGGCAATGTGCACAGAAATCAAAGAGATGTGTGCAGAAAGATGTCAGAGGGGAGTGTAAGTGTTCCACATCTAGTACAATAATTGATATGAAGGCACTTATGTCACAAGACAACTTTGCAATAATAAAATTCCACAATATGTAGGTCAGAATAAATAATGGTGGTCACTATTCCTGAGTAAAATGTATGTAAATAAAAGTAGACATGATAATATAGGATGGGACAGTTAAACAAAATCACATTGCAACAGACAGGAATTACATAACATATAAATATCATTCACATGCTGAGCTGAGATGACAGTTTGCAAGGAAAGTACATAAATAATGGGATATCTGCATAGTGTGCATTACGCACATATAACATGTAGGAAAATAGGAATGGCTGAGAAGCCACAATCACCTTTTGCAAGAATTGAACCCATGCCATCAATGTCAACACTGTGTATGCCACAGAAAGAGGCCTAACACGTGTATGAGGAGATTCACCCTTGAAGGGGAATTATGCACCTGAATATTATAATAGTTATACATACCATATGTAGGTGCGTGTGTGTTGTTACAAATGTGGGAGCAGAGTGTGACATACATAATACTATTGTGTAAGGCACCCCTACCTGACACAGTTATTGTGCTGACAGATAACAACAGATGCAAACCCCTCATCATGATGCAATGTATTCCCCATAGCTGTGTACTACTGGTATCTGCCAAAGGAGGTAGCAATGGGCATTGTGACAAACAAATGAAATTAATATATGAATTAAGAAAGGATACATGATAATGTATGTCATAGCAGCATGTCAGACTGGTGGCAATAAGTGAGTATGCTTATGTGCACACAATTGTGATCAGCCCTATATCAATGTTCTGTGGTCAAGGACAGCTTCTCTGTATGTCTGTACACATATCACCCAAGAATGGAAACACACACGTGTACACCACAATACTCAATGCATGTGCCAAGGTAGCACTGCCGCCATTACATTGGCAGAACAAATATGTAATTTCAGGAAATTCAAAGTTATGTTCACATGTATTTGTGGAACATATCAGGGGATAACACTGAAGTGATGTAATGGTTGCTGTGTGAAGTCATTACATTTACACAAAATGAATTCCTGTGCTAGAGCTGAACATCAAGCTGTATAATTCCTCCAAATAACAAGATGGCTTTTAATCCCATTCGCCTCGGTGGAAATGTTATCACAGCTGTTGAACTCCACCTATGTGAAGTCGTTCATTCAGCTGTATTTTATCTGCCTATAAATTTTATCTGTTAAACATTGATAGGGGAAGCCTCTGCCACTCTATACATACAAAGTATAAATGAGGGAAATGTTTTTCATGCAGAACAGTAAAGGACACAAATGATTATAGTCACCCAATGCTGATTTGGAACACTTGCCTAAGCATTCAGAAAATCAACACTATATTTGGATCAATCAATGTGCCATGGTATAAGTGTGTCACCAGTTGTCATATGTGTGGTTATATGAAAGCATTACATCATGTGCATAGATCAAGGAATATGTATCCCTGTAATTATTTAGAAAAAATCTTGTTGCATGTCAGACAATATTGCCTGATGCTAGGCATACCCAAACACACCTGTAGCCCCCTGCTGTTCTCACTGTGACAGCAAAACAAGAATTATGTCCAATGTGGATATAATCCCATTTTGGAACACATACCTTACTTAGGCAGCAACATATGTTATATCATCTTATGTCCTCAGCTCTGAGAAGGCATTTCAGTACAACTGTGATGTAACGACAATCTATTCAAATGACAGCATCAGTCTTCAATCCAGCATTTCCAAAGGAAATGTAGAATAAACTCTTGTAACAGGAGACAACATCCACACATGAACATAGCACATGTCGGTGACAACACTATTAACAACATGTACATTCACTGAAAGCAGTGACATTGGGATTTTAACTATATAATTAATGTCACAGGCAAATGAAGGTTTGCTGAAATACAAGGGCAACTACAGATTTATTTGACAACTGTAACATTGCACATTTCAGTGGATGACATCACCATTGTGTATTAACTTCATGTTTCTGCTAAAAAGTGGTTGCATGGCAATCTATATAGATCTACCTCATATATGTATTTTCTGCATTTTCTGCACAGCGAAATGAAGAAACACACAACCACAGATGACAATCATTCCTATATTCAAACTTCCTACCTATGTACTTATCCTATACACAAGTGTATTATATGCACATGCACACAGAAGAAAGCTGATTGCAAGTGAGCCACACTACATCAGCTGTGTTATACAGAGGAGGTGTGTTTGCAAAAATGACTTCTACAGCCAGGTGGAATTGTAAATGCTGTCAACACTAAGATGTTAACACACTCCAGCATCCACTTACATTCAAACACAACACACAATCAGGAGTCTCACTGATGTATTTGAACACCCTACCTATCAACTGACACAATTTACACACAAGTGATTTATATGTATGTACCACAGGAGAAGTCTGAATTTTAAGGTTTGAGAGTGTATTACTTTAATGATGACCTTATCAGTGTGCTGAAGACAGTATGTGTTTGCGGACAGAGTGAAAAGGGGATGTGAGATTGATCTTACCATGTAAATGTTTCACATGAGTTGGATTCAAATGAGCACACCTGCTAAAATAATCCCCCACTGATGCAATGGACCCACCATCACACATACATGCTGAGTGTTGTGAGATTAGAACCCCTGCCTATCTAGTTATACAACCTAGAAGTCATAGTACTTAATGCAAACACCACTACAGAAGTCTGACTTATATAGTGTGAGTGCACTTTATAGACAATGACATCAGCGTTGTGTTGCTGAGAAGATGATTTTGGGAGAAGGGTCTGACACTGATGTGGACACACCCCACAGTGTAAAATTAATGCCAGCCTACTATTTTATTAAGGCCATCAGTAGTTCAGGTCATATTTGCACAACTCCACACACACACACACACACACACACACACACACACACACACACACACACACACACACACACACACACACACGTTGACTGCCATGAGATTATACCCCCCTACCTAACCCCCTACCTATCTATGCAATCTAGAAGACACAGTACTTAATGCAGGTATCAATGTAGAAGTCTGACTTTTACAGTGTGAGAGTGCAGTATATACAGGATGACATCAGTGTGGTTTAGCAGAGAAGATGATGTTGCAAGAAGGATCTGAAATTGATGTGGACTCACCCTGCAATTTAAAATTAACTCCAGGCTACTACTGTATTATGGGCAGCAGTAGTTCAGGCCATATCTACACAATGCCCCCACACACACACACACACACACACACACACACACACACACACGGATTGCCATGAGATTAGAACCCCCAACCTATCTAGGTTATGTAATCTAGAGGACACAGTACTGAGCATAAGTGCCACTGCAGAAAACTGACTTTACAGTCTGACAGTGCAATGTACATAGGACTAGCATCTCATTCTGTGTCAGAGATGATACTGTGATTTTGAAGGTTTTGTACAAATCCATATTTGTTGATAAGACAGAGTAAGTTTAATGTTATGCTCAATAATACATGCATACTGCTGACGTATAGGTTCATAGGTTGGTACTAGGCTATCGGCCCTAGGGCCTATACAAGCCTAGCCATAACAATGTCCTGGATATTTCTTCCCACAATATTTACTTCCAGGACCCCTGTCTAGCAGGGTGACTGACATGATCCCCGGGGTGAATTTCCTATCTCCCATCCAATCATCAAGGTGCCTTTTGAAGAGGGCAAAGGAGGCGCTCTGCTTGACATGTATGGGCAGTTTATTCCAGAGTATGGGGAGTCTCTGGGTCCAGAACATATCCCTCGAGCATATTTTGTTCATTGTGATGACAAGGTTTAGATCCCTGGAGCATGTGGCTCTGAGGGATTGGGATTTCTTTAAGTGGAGCATGTCCAACAGCTCAGGGTTTGACATGGCCTTGTATGTTAAGCAGAGATTGCCTCTGAGTAGACGATATGCCACAGAGTATAGCTGAAGTTGTTTTAGATGGTCAGCAAAGGGCATCTGCTTTAGGCCTGTGATTCTTTTAGTGAGGTATTTCTGTGGCCTTTCCAGCTGTTGCAGATGTCTTTTGAGGTACATACCAAATGGGGCATTGTACTCTATAATGGGTCTAATGAGGGATGAGTCATTAATGTATACTATAGAACTGAGAGTGATATGTACCTGTCTGTCTTGTGTATATGAGACACATACACTAGTGAAACACAGGATGGACAATTAATCATTCATAGATCATTGGGTTTTGATGGTATGTAAACCTTGATGAATGTAATGATATTAGCTCCGGTATGTGCTCATACATGGGCAATGTGGCCTATCAATACCAAGCAATACTTAATGTTGCAATGCAGGAGGGATAAAACATGATGATTTCTGTATATCAAGGCTGTATGTGGTTGTATATCATTTGTAAGTGTTAGTGCTGCAGTGCAGAACCAGCTGTCCAGAATGTTTAATTAACCACACAGGTCATTGCATTTTACATCAGTAAATTACACAATTTCCATGTAATGAAGTAATATCATCCAATAGCAATATTTATTTTTTTCCAAATCACTTCAGAAAGTGGAATGCTGAGAAATGTATTTGCGTGAAGGTTAACAAAATGTTAGCGCAGGTGTGATGATACTTTGATGCATTGAAATGGGACTGTGATGTATCGATATTTAGTGGTGTTCAGTGATACTCCACATGTTTTGTTATACCTTTCCATGTTAGCTCCAAAGCTTATTTCAAAAATGAAATGTTTTGCTTGCCTTCCCCGTTTGAGCAATGGTATACTGTGAGCAAAATGAGTTCTTTGCTGAAGAAAAAAGTGAAACATTATACAGCTCAAACAGGCTTAACGGTGATGCATGGCAGTCAGCACGCCGAGAAGTAGTTTGTGGAGAAAGTCCAACTGTTAACCTAGCTTTCTCTATGGCAGAAGGTGTAAACTCTCTGAGCTAAATGAAAAAACAGAGTTGAAGCAAAGTATGCAGATGATTTTACAAAGAGTGTAAGAATATGATTATTGTAATGTGATTATTATTTTAACTTTTTATTATGGCTTTAAGAATACCTAGGAATGACTATTATGCATATGTTTCCTGGAAAGATTGTATATGTAATAGGTACTGAAATAATTTTTTATGACTACTACACATAGACATGCTTCACAGGAAATCACAAGTTGACTGGGTGTACAATGAGGTGTAAGGTAAACACTCACCACATTATGCAACAAAACCTGAAGTGCCATTTAGCATTACATACTACAGTTGCATGTTACCAGATGTCATGCAAATGCTGAGCACTACAACTGATGAAACAAGAATGGGCTTAGAAAGATATATGGGCAACTCATTCACAGGAAAGATACTTATAAAAATAGTCAAAATTATTTTCATCTAATGCTGGATACAAACTGTTGTCAAGAAGAAAAACTATGTCTACAGACATTGACCATTATCTCTAGATCCCACCAATGAAATCCTACTTCACACATGTCAAAGCCACACATTTGAAGGGACAGTGATATGCTAAGTAGCCAATGCAAGTTGTAGCTTTTACTGTTATGAATCAGTGGCACACAGATGATACCAAAACATTACAATTACATCCATTAGCCTAATGAGTAGTCAGCACTACAAACGGGTGAAGGAGAAGGGGTGAAGATAGAGACAAATATAGGGACACATATGAAAAGGTGCTGTTATGGGTCATTAATGTACATCATTATGGTGTATCCTCAGTATTAATCAGTCAGGCTCTGTATCAGTAAGTGACTGCTGTGGTGGTGAAGAAGCTGTAAGACAGGCAAAAACTGATGCTGGCATAGGTAGAGTAAGGGTGGTTTAATAATCTGTCCTTATGCGCATGGATGTGTTTGCAAATGCTTATTGCAACACTGTTCAAAATTGGTTCATGAAAGTTTGTTAATGGATAAAATTTAAGATGTATGTCATTAAAGATATCCTAGAAGTATAACTTCACAGTAAGAAATAATGTGACATACACCTGGACTTGAACCCTTTATGCTATGGCCAAAAAACAAATTTTAGACAAGTTATTTATGTCAACACTCCACAGAGGAAGTTGTACTTTGTTATATCCAGTAGTCAAGGAACTGTTTGAGTAACTGTTGCAAACTATTGACTTTATTCTGTATTATGATAGAACAGCATGTTTAAGCTCCTTTGTGCAAGGATATGCAGATTACTCTAGGTGATGGCAACTAACTAGGTAATGCCATAGGACATGAACAGCCATTCACCATCACTTGGCATTTGTGTGCGATGCCAACGGCTGCACAAATGAGGAGGAGAAATAGTGAAGGCTTTCTCATGAGCCATTTCTGGCCATGTGTGTTGTGTGTGATTCTATATTTTGACCAGAGTAAATGTGTGAAAATGGTGTTGATAGGAAGTTGTGAAATTGGAGGACAAGCAGAGGGGAAGACTCAGGGGAAAGAATAGAGGAACTTGCAAGAAGGTAGTGGGAGAGACCCATAGCCATCCACTTCTTCACAACATAAATGTAGAGGGATAGCCATAATTTATTAATTTTGGACTGTCACTACACCAAGGGAAGCTGAAAACAAAAGAATAACGTTGTATAGTCAATTGTACCAAATCAAGTGTGTCAACAACTTAAATAGGTGAAGTGGACAGCTATGTATGGGTCATTATGTTTTGTGGGACAGGTACCCATTTTTACTTTTTTTTTCTTTCAAAGCGAGAGAGGAATGTCAGGGGAAGGTGCTTAGAAATGTAAGGGTCAGGTAGGAAGGTTAGGTGAGGAAACAGGTGCAGACATACAGGACAAACTAGGAAGATAAGGATGGTGATGGACAGAAAAGGTTGGGGGAACCATGATTGGGGATGGGTAGGGGGTATTGGAGGTGCATCTCTACATCAAGCCTAGGAACACTGAAAGTCTAGTTCTCACCCTCAAAACTGTCATCACTGTCGCCTGTCTCAGTTTCCTGTGTCAGTGCTCAATGTGGCATCATCTTCACAATGTGACAAAGCACCTTTTTAACATGGTTGATTCAGGCACTGAGACCCTTTCCATAATACTCTCCACCAGCCCTGTCAGCTCCTTGTGGGTAACAAAATCACCACCTCCGCTACTCCTGGTGGGTGCCAGTACACCAGCTGCCCAGGCAGAGCCTCCTGATTTGAATGGGCCAAGTAGAGCAGGCATTGTGGAGGGAGCTCTGACACCTTGGGCCTCTAAAGTGTTGGGTGTCAGTGCTACTACCTGTGGAGGGATGGTGAACTGATCCACAGAGGTTGATTTACCTCTTTGTGCTGCATATCAGGCTTTGTAAGCAGAAATGTATGACAGCAGAACATTTATAGACATATAAAATATTCCCCCACCACAAAAACTTAAAAAATAAAAAAAGAACGATAGAGAATGGGTGGGAGTGAGGCAAAAAAGAGAGATAGAAGTAGATCCATGGCATATCACATGACTATATATCATTTCAGACAATGAACAATAATGATTATCCAGTCTCTACACCTTTGGCACATCCAAGTATGACGGGAAGGCGCTACTCTGTTGTACCATTAATCAAATGCACTGCTCTGATATCATAAATGACACAATTTATTACAGTATTTCCATACTGCATTTAATTACAGTAGTTATTTGGCTTACATTAAGACCTGATGCATACGTACCCTGTGCCTCTCTGAGGTGAGTTAACCCCTTTTGGTGCACCTCATGGTTCACAGCAATGTCTTCATCAGCTATACAAAATTGAAGTAGACAAGAGACATGAAAGCTTATTGAATAACAGTCTTGCCTGGGTACTGTATTCTATATCATTTAATACAGGTAAGTTAGTATTCTTACACAACTGTTAGATGTCGGCAGTCCTTAACTCATCTTCCCATTGAATAAGGAGGTCTCTCTTGCTCCATTTCAGTTCACTATAGTGGTGACAACAATTCTCTACAGTGTGTAGGATACCAGTTGCACTGGAAACAGCCTTGGCTATTCTATTCCAAGCATCAGTCTTATTCTGAGACCGAGTGTAGTCCTCCTATGGCTGTAGCATTGAACAAGAAGTACCACAAATATCCTAGATGCCTCCACACCCCATCTCTGTGGTCTAAATTTAGCACAATCATCTCCCACACCAGCCATACCTGCAGAAGTCAGGCAGCAACTCTTAGGATGAACTGGTACCAAATTTCAATATTGCATTTAACAGCTAATGCACAAACACTCACAACCATTCCAACTGCATTGCACGATGGTAGGTACAAATTGGCACTTGTAAGCAAGGCAGAAGGCATTTTTCAAACAGCAATGAAAATATGAGACATGGCAGTGAGACTTGACATGTGTAATGCTGAACATATTCATACTTTTTCAGATGATCAACAGTGACAGGCTCTATGGATTGGCTTGCTATCCTTGGTATTTTGGAGGTTAAATAGAACGACTTGGCACACAGCCTTCTGGAATTACACACTGTAAAAGATTAGTTGACCAATGTGGGAATCAAACATAAGAAATGAATAATGCATACATTTAAAACAGGGTGATTATTTGTCAGTCCTACAGGAGAACTTCCTTTTAACCATGTTTGTTACAAACTGCATCCACTTATTGAAGGAGCTATACTTCAGATAGACCTGTACGTCTGATTTTAGGAAATCCTGTTAAATGCATTCCCAAAAAAGAGCCATTATTACTGTTTTAAATGTATGCCAGATGAATAGACTTTCATGTGCTGACTAATAGAGGTTGGAGTATGATACATATTTCACTACACATACTGTCCTAAACACAGAGTTGGGTTATGTGCTCAAAGAAGATGAATTTCACTTAAATATTCTGGCCATCTTATATATGAAAGTGTATTTTTTAATTCATTAACATAATTATCCTACTTAATAATTATACACATGTTCAGCTCTGTTTCATAAGTAAATCATTTATGAGATATGCTACTTAGAAAAATGTATGAATAATGACACATTTCTTGCAATAACCTTAATTGTGATAGCCATCTGTATATAGTGTTACCTTCCTAATCAAAACATTGTTAGAAATTGCATTCTAACACCTTTTTTTTTTTAAGTGTTATCTGGGTTTTGACCCCGGATCACTTTTGTGATATTTCTAAAGAACACCATTCAGCAGTGAACAGGAGCACAAGGCAAGAAACAGAAAAAAAAAACAGCATATAAACTTATGATGGACGTGATTCCTACATCTGGAGTAATAGTTTCCACAGTCCCTTCACACAATATGGATTGTGACCCAGAAATCTGTGTAAAAGGGCCAAAGTCACTGTATTTATAATTTCTGCCACAAAAACAGGTATACAAAATGTGCACATCACTCACTCATTAGAAATACTGTGCATCGGTGCCAAACATGTTTGTGCTAACGGAGATTACAGAAATGAAATGGTTCAGTTTCCATCAATGTGAGCCCTGTTTGCTCTCTCCTGAGCAGTGCCATCATTACACAGGCAAAAGAACATATGTAACTATTTATGTTCCATACAGCAAGGTTCGACTCTCAGTTAGACCGTCTTCTGCGTGGAGACATGCGTGAATGGGCGTACCTTCGTTGAAGGTTGTGCATCAGGGCTGGCAACTCGGTACGTAAAAATCAACTGCCAATCATTAGTGGACCGGAGGTACGCTGTGGCAACCCCTAACTGGGAAAAGCTGAAGGTCACAACAACAGCAATTTCATCTTACTTCTATTTAGAATGATGTCGACAAGTGCACCTATGCGAATGCAATACTGATGGCAAGACCAGTTACATTTCTCAGTGTGTACCTTGGGCAGTGGACTTTCGTTCACTGCCCAAAACATTGCCAGACAACAGTGCACTCTGCCAAAATGCACGCAAATGAGGAACACAAAAAAGAAAAAAAATGCAATAGACAATTGTCAGCAGTAACACATATAGGGTAATAAATATGAAAAGGCAAGATTGTGAAGTTCCCTAGGTCTGTGTGTGGTACACCTGATCATATGCTCAGTAATATTGAGGCAATGTTACAACTGCCTCATGTACACAGACAATCCTCTCCTTCTCCCACAAAACACAAATACATGCGAGAGATGCAACTATACGGCCAAACTGGAGGCTGAGCTCTCTCAACATAGGACTGGCAAGACCAGACAGGAGGAGAAGGTAACCACACACAATACATACCCAGTCACACATGGTACCATCACAACTTCAAATCATACACATACTCACACAAAGACATACTTGGAGGCTCTGATCAAAAATTTACCAAAACAGCAGAGGCCACCAAAGCAGACACCCAAACAACTACCACCTCACGACCCAACACATGCAACACATAGACCACACAGTCAGAGTGTCAAACAGTCACAGCCCTTAAGGCCAAACAAAATGCCAGACACACTTGTCATTGGTGATTCCATAGTCAGACACACTGACGCCCCGCTCACCAGACTGAGTAAAGAGAAGGTCACAGTAAGCTGCCTGTCAGGCGCTAGAATCCGCCACATAACGCAAGCACTCAGGTCTCTCAACAGCAGGTACAAGTACGACTCAGTCATTGTCCACGCTGGTGTCAACGACCTGAGACGTACCTCCTTGGACTACATGAAAAGGGACATCGAGGAGCTCTCTGATTATGTAGCCCAGGCAGGTATGACCTTGACCTTGAGCAGTATCCTAACTTCACCTAGAATGATGCCACAATACAGTGATAAGATGATCAGCTTTAATAATTGGCTTAAATTCTGGTGTCATTCAAAGGGGATCCAATGTCTGTCTGCCTGGGATGACATGCTGGACAAGCCATGCTGCTTCGCAAGGGACGGCTTGCACCTGTCACCCCTGGGCTTCCGGATATTGGCAAAGGCTCTTGCCACCCCCATAGTGCCTTTTTAGGCAAGGCTCAAATTCTAAACCTACCACCCTAGAACACCAAAAGGAAAAAAATAAGGGTAATGCTGCTCAATGCCAGAAGTCTCAATCTCAAGATGCATGCACTCGAGGCCCTTCTCAATATGGAGAACATCGATGTCTGTGCTGTGACAGAAACCTGGTTCAAGGCTCCTGAGAGCACCCCAGCACTAACAGGTTTCACCTCATATCATGCGTTCCGCCCCAAAATCCGGACAACACCAAGAAAGGAGGGTGTCCATATTCATAAAGGACACCCACACCTCAAGGTTGGTGGCAACGCATGATGCATCGGAGACCATCCAGGTGCAATTAACCATAGGCAAGACTGCTCTGCAATTTGTAGCATGTTACAGGCCACCCTCTCAAACTCAGGAACCTCACATGGCCTTCCTGAAAACATTGGAGGGGATAAATGTATCTCCAAACACCATCATACTAGGTGACTTTAACTACCCTAATATAGACTGGGAACACTACTCAAGCCCGAACACTCTAACCCAAAGATTCCTGGAGTTCATAAACTCAAATGCCATGGAACAACTAGTCACCATCCCCACAAGAGGAGAAAACATACTTGATCTCATCATCACGAACATGGGATCAAAATGTTCAACACCGGAAGTATACCCCTCACTGGTGAGATCAGATCATAAACTAATCTCGCTGGAGGTCCTCATCCCGCCCCCACCTGAAACAAAAAGACCACAGTGAAAAACTTCTCAAAAGCCGATTTCACACTTCTAAAAACTAGTGTGGTCTCCTTTAAGGCCCCTGAGCCAGTGGTAAACATTACTCAAACCGCTGAATCACTTACAAATGCCTTCTACCAGCACCTACAGGACTGCATGGATCAGGCAATCCCAAACAAAACTAAGACTCTCTGTACCAAAGGCAAGCGTCCAGTCTGGTGGACCCCAGCCATAAACAAGCTCTACAACAAAAGGAGGAAGCTACTACAAGATAGAGCAAAATCCTTGAAAGGTAAGACACCTTTGATCATTATAAGTAAAAAACTAAGAGCTCTCATAAAATCATCCAAGGCAAATTTTGAGAGAAAAATCGCCAAGGACTCTAAAGAGAATCATAAGGCCTTCTTTAGCTATGTTAGAAACCTAGGAGGAAACTCCCAGATATGCTCAGAATTAGTTCAAAATGATGTGAAAATTACTGAACCTACACACATTGCCAACATACTGGCTGACAGGTTCAGTGCAAACTTCTCCCCCCCAAAAGGAGAGATATCTATTCCAGAGGATTGTAGCCCCCCAAACATCTCCAACGCCCAGGTGAGAACTGCCCTCACTAAGGCAAAAACACAGCATCCATGGGACCGGATGGTGTCCCCGGCTGTGTGCTTCATGAACTCAATGAGGAATTAAACCCACAGTTAGGACAGCTGTTTAATCTTAGCCTCACCTCAGGATACGCACCCAAGGAGTGGCGCACGGCGACTGTGGTCCCACTTCATAAGGGCGGTGCCTCCACAGACCCTGGAAATTACTGCCCCATTAGCTTGACAAGCCTTATCTGCAAAGCCATGGAGAGGATCATAATGGAACTCATAAATAAAGACATAGGGAACTTGCAGACTTTGGATCCAACTCAGTTTGGCTTTGTCAAAGGCAGATCCTGCCTCTTAAACTTGGTTGACTTTTTCGAGACAGTCACCAAGGCCATTGATGAGGAAAGGCAGTCCATACAGCCTACCTCGACCTGGCAAAGGCCTTCGACACAATACCCCACTCAGGTATCATCGAAAAACTCATCAGCTTGAATGTAAACCCATACATCACAAGATGGGTTGCAAACTGGCTAAGTGACAGAACCCACAGGGTCAGAGTTGCTGGAGCCATGTCAGACTCAAAGCCTGTCACAAGTGGTGTCCCACAGGGCTCAGTCCTGGGTCCACTCTTGTTCGGCATCTACTTTTCTGAAGTACAAGCAAACACAGGAGGGTTATGGCTGACAAAGTTTGCAGATGACTGCAAACTGGGCGCCATAGTCGAAAACACATCTGACACAGATATCCTCCAGAAGGGCCTCACAGAAATGGATAACTGGTGCCAGAGCCATGGCCTGAAGTTAAACGCCAAAAATGCATAGTCATACCCTTTGGGAAAAACAAGGCTACCCCTAGCTACCATATAGGTGGCAATCCACTGAGCACAGAAAAAGTCATCAGAGATCTGGGGACCCAGGTTGACAGTAGCCTTCGTTTGACACTCATGTTGCTAAAGTAGTTAGGAAAACCTTCTATATCACCCACCTGATCATGAAGGGATTCACATCTAGATCAAGGGAGGTCATCGTCCCCTGTACTCATCACTTATTAGACCTATGATTGAGTACAATGCCCCGTTCGAATGTATCTGACCAGACACCTGCTGCAGCTTGAAAGGCTCCAAAAGTTCCTCACCAAAAGGATAAAGGGTCTCAAAATATGTCTTATGCTGCCCGACTGAAAGAACTCCAGCTCTATTCAGTCTCATACCGCTTGCTCAGAGGTGACCTGTGCCTGACATATAAGGCCATGTCAAACCCAGATTTGATGAATATGCTTCACCTCAAAAATCTAGATCCCTCAGAACCACAAGGGCGCGAGACTTAAACCTTGACACAGTTATAAATAGAACGTGCTGGAGGGACAGATTCATCACCCAGAGACTCCCTATGCTGTGGAACAAAATCCCGGTACATGTGAGGCAGAGCACCTCTCTGGTCTTGTTCAAGAGGAATCTTGACCAATGGATGGGAGATTGCAGATATACCCCAGGGATTACTTCAGCGTCACTGCTTGACAGAGGCACAGCAAAATGATAGGCATAGTTTTTATTCAAACTAAAGGGGTGGCGAAAGCCACATAACTATGGGCTAGGCTTATAAATGCCCTTGGGCAGATAGCCTAGTATGAACCTATGAACCTATGAACCTAAATATGCACTAGCTCTGTCAGACACCACACTTTCTGGAATTGAACCATTTACTCAGTGCAGTAACAACAGACACTCTATTGTGTTTCTTATCCCTCCTTGGTACCAGCACAGGACTAGAAAATGTTACTTTGTAATTTGCTTAAATATGTCTAGATCGATATCATATTGACCAATACTTTGCAGTGATAATGGTCCACACCATTTTAATGTCAGGTTGCCAACACTGCCAGCTACTGCTTCTCTTTATTTTCATCAGTTCATAGGTGTGTACTAGGCTAATGGCCCTGGACCCTTTACAAGCCTAGCTCAAAGAAACTGCCCAGGCACCGTGCCACCTGATGTTAATTCACAGTGCCCCTATCCATAGGGCAACTGGAGTGATCCCTGGGGTGAACTTTCTGTTACCCATCCACTCATCAAGATTTCTCTTGAAGAGGGCCAGCGAGGTGCTCTGCTTAACATGACTGGGAAGCTTATTCCAGAGTATGGGCAGTCTTTGGGAAATTAACCTGTCCCTCCAGCATGTTCTGTTAATTGTGGTAATGCGGTTGTGATCTCTGGAGCATGTGGCACGGGGGGATTGGGATTTCTTTAGATGTAGCATTTCAAGTAGGGCTGGTTCGGACATGGCTTTGTAAGTCAAGCAGAGATTACCTCTAAGTAGACGATAAGAGACTGAGAACAGTTGAAGTTTCTTGAGTCTGTCCATGTAGGACATGTGTTTAAGGCCTAGGATCTTTTTTGTGAGGTACTTTTGTGGCCTCTCCAGCTGTTGTAGGTGTCTGGTCAGGTACATGCCAAATGGGGCATTAAATTCGATGATTGGTCTAATGAGGGATGAGTAGAGAGGGATGATGACCTCTTTCTTCCTGGATGCGAAACCTTTGGTTATAAGATATGCCATGTAGAAAGACTTTCTGACCACAGTAGCAATGTGGTGGTCGAAGGTGAGGTGGCTGTCGACCTGGATCCCCAGATCTCTTATGGCCCCTTCAGTGTTCAGTGGGCTTCCATCAACATGGTAATTCATGGGAACTGAGTTTTTTCCAAAGGGGATGATAACACATTTTGTGGCGTTAATCTTCAGGCCATGGTTCCAACACCAGTCATTAGTCTTGGAGAGGCCCTTTTGTAGGATGTCTGTATCACTTGGGGAGTTGATAATGACTCCTAGCTTGCAGTCATCAGTGAACTTGGTCAGCCAGAATTATTCTGTGTTGGCCTGGATTTCTGAGAAGTAGTGCCAAACAGGAGAGGGCCCAGGACCAAGCCCTGTGGGACTCCACTCATGACTGGTTGACAGTCTGACTTGGAATCTACAACTTTCACTCTGTGGGTCCTGTCTGTGAGCCAATTTGCAACCCACCTAGTGATGTAAGGGTTGATGTCTAGTTTGCTGAGTTTATCAATGATACTTGAGTGTGGAATGATATCAAAGGCCTTGGCCAGGTTGAGGTAGGCTGTATGCACTGCCTTACCCTCATCCACAGCCTTGGTGACTGCCTCAAAGAAGTCAATCAGGTTCAGCAGGCAGGATCTCCCCTTAACAAAGGCAAACTTTGTAGGGTCAAGAGTTTGGAGATTGCCTATATCTTTGATAAGCAGGTCCATGATGATGCACTCCATAGCTTTGCATACCAAACTTGGCAGGCAAATGGGGCAGTAGTTACCAGGGTCTGTAGTTGCTCCCCCTTTATGGAGCAAGATGACTGTAGCAGTGTGCCATTCGTTAAGGACATAGCCTGAGGTGAGGCTGTGATAGAACAGGGCATACAGATGTGGTGCCAGTTCATTTTGTAGCTCATGTAGGATGCAGCCAGGTATATTATCAAGTCAAATGGATGCTGTATTCTTTGCTTTGGACAATGCAGCATTTACCTGTGCCACAGAAATGGTGGGTACCAGGCTTTCTTCTGGTATTATGATAGGGCCTTTGGGGGGGGGGGGTAAAGTTGGCAGTGAATCTGTCGGCCAGTATGTTGGCTATATCTGTTGGCTCAGTATAGGTGGTGCCATTGTGCAATAACTCAGATCAAATCTGGGAATTGCCTTGGAGGGTTTTGATACAGGTATAGAAGGCGTTGTGATTGTTTTTAGTGTGAGCCGCAATTCTGCCTTCATAGCTGGCTTTAGAGGATTTGATAATGGATCTCAGCTTTTTGTTGAGACTGATAAGAGAGGTTTTCCAGTCTTGTGACTTTATTTTTTCTGCAACAGTTTCTACCTCCTGTTGGAGAGTTTATTGATGGCTGGGGACCACCAGATTGGCTTCCTTTTTTTGGAGGAGAGCATCTTAGTTCTATTTGTTATGACAAGGTCCATGCATTTGTGTACATGCTCTTACAGTGCATTGGTGTATGATTCTGCAGTTGTGCAGCTATTTTCTATTGGCACGGGTGCCAAGAAGTTAGCCACCTCTGTTTTTAGGAGCCCAAAGTCAGCTTTAGAGAAGTTTCTCAGGGTGGTCACCTTAGCAGGGGTTGTAGGTGAGATGCAGATTTCCATGGTGATCAGTTTGTGGTCAGATTTAACCAGAGAGAAGTTGACTATAGGTGTGGAGTAATGGTCTCCCATGTTGGTGATAACCAGGTTGAGGATGTTGCTTCCTCAAGCGGGGGTCAGAATGAGCTGGTCCAGGGCATTGGAATTGAATAAATTCCAGAAAGCATTGGGCCTGTACATTGGTACTTGAATAGTTTTCCCATTTGATGGAAGAGTAATTGAAGTCACCCAGTATAAGAACATTGGGTTGGACCTTGATAGACTCCAGGATGCTTAGGAACTTGGAGTGAGAGTCTAGGGACATGTTTGGGGTTCTGTAGCAGGCTATGACTTGCATCGCCGTCTTACCCAGTGTTAGTTGCACCTGAAGTATCTCAGATGCATTATGCTGGGCTACTAGTCCAGAGGTGTGTGTATCCTTTAATAATATGGAAACACCACCACCTTTGGAGCATCCGGCCATATTCTGGTGCTGAAAGGTATGTAATGAGTTGTAGCCTGGGAGCACAGGGGTGCGTTCTGCCTCTTTAAACCAGGTCTCTGTTACAGCACAGATGTCGTCATTCTCCATTTTGAGGAGAGCTTCAAGTAAGTGCATCTTGAGATTTAGAATTCTGAACAACTTCCCCTCCTCTCAGCTTAACTTCAAAAAATGAAATGTCATGTCCATTTATTTGCGTCTTTGTTTCAATGTGTAATATAGCTGATCATCATTTTAGACAGATTTTAAACAGTGGATGGGCATTGTTCTGTTACTATAGGGATGTCAGTATTGTTAAGGTTGTTCTTGCTCTTAAGGTGCTTCCACCTTTTTATTTTTAAGTCTATTCTGCATGATACAAACACTTCAGTGAGAACATTTGCTTCAGTATTGCTTATTGCTGTTGTCAGAGTAATCAGAAACAGCTACAAGCCATTAGCAGCTAACAATTGTTATTGCTCCTCCCTGCAGTCCTAGTGCATGTGCATGCAATCAAGTAGCTACCTATACCATGTTTACATCACCTACACCAAGTGATTTTTTTGTATCCAGGAATGCTAATGATTTAACACCTCATTTAAATTTTCACAGTGCTCAGAGGGCTGAATCTACACTACAGGAAGGTACTGTTGTAGCGATGGAAGTGGAAGGAGGGGAGACTGATTGGATTCAAACAGAGCATTACTGCTACTTACTTGGAGAAGATTGTTTTACAAGTCATTGCACTATTTCATAAGTTATGTTTGACCTGTACAAACATGGCTTACGTGTTCATATTTGGAATATATTTCAATATGCATCATATCCTGAGTATTATTGGCCGGGCTTGTAAAGGTTCTTGCCCCATTAGCCTAGTAGTCACCTATGAACCTATGAGCATATGGAAAAAAAATTTCACGATGTATGAAATTTTGAAATTTCACTGCTGCTATACTGCACATATGGCAGTTCTTAGTGCACCCCCTACCCTGTGAGAATGATGATGACTGTGCCATGGGCTTTACACACTTCTGTTTGAGTTAGGGTTGCATATATGTGAGCTGCACAGAGTGGATAAGTATGAGACTGACAGTATGCAGGTAGTTTATCTTTTTCATACATTTATTCTTATACTACAGGCTCCACACTTACCTTGACATTACTGCAGTTAGGAGTGCTGTACTTTGGGACTGTCTCTTGTCTGTTCATAGATTCATAGGTTCATAGGTAGATACTAGGCTATTGGCTCTAGGGCCTATACAAGCCTAGCCAAAAAGGTACCCTGGCTTTTGCCACCCAAGGAAATTATTTTCCTGTGCCTCTGTCAAACAGAGCCATAGAGGTGATCCCCGGGGTGAAGTTCCTATTTCCCATCCAATCATCAAGATTTTTCTTGAAGAGTGCTAATGAGGAGCTTTGTTTGATATAGATAGGTAGTTTGTTCCAGAGTATGGGAAGTCTCTGGGACAGGGGTTTGTTCCACGGTATGGGAAGTCTCTGGGACAGGAATCTATCCCTCCAGCATGTTCTGTTTATTGTGGTGACAAGTTTTAGGTCCCTAGAGCATGTAGCTCGGAAGAATTGGGATTTCTTTAAGTGGAGCATGTCCAACTGCTCTGGGTTTGACATAGCTTTGTATGTTAGGCAGAGATCGCCTCTGAGAAGGTGATATGTGATGGAGTAAAGCTGGAGATTTTTGAGATGGTCTGCGTAGGGCATCTGTTTGAGGCCAGTAATCCTCTTTGTGAGGTATTTCTGCGGCCTTTCCAGTTGTTGTAGATGTCTTGTGAGGGACATACCAAAAGGGGCGTTGTACTCTATAATATGTCTAATGAGTGATGAGTAGAGGGGAACAATGACCTCTTTTTTCCTGGATGAGAAACCTTTTGTGATGAGGTGTGCCATGTAGAAGGATTTCCTGACTACTGTGGCAATGTGATTATCAAAGGAGAGACTACTGTCCACCTGTGTCCCAAGATCTCTTATCACACTTTTGGTGTTAAGGAGACTATGACCAATGTGGTAGCTCATGGGTACAAAGTTTGTACCAAAGGGAATGATAATGCACTTTTTGGCATTGAGCTTGAGGCCATGGCTTTGACACCAGGCATCTGTCTCAGTGAGGCCCTTTTGTAGGATGTCCAGATTGTTAGGAGTTTCAATTATGGCTCCTAGTTTGCAGTCATCTGTGAACTTTGTTAGCTAAAGACCTTCTGTGTTAGCCTGTACTTCAGAAAAGTAGATACCAAACAGGAGAGGAGCCAGGACTGAACCCTGTGGTACTCCACTTGTCACTGGTCTGAAGTCTGATTTGGAGACTGCTACTGTCACAGTGTAGGTTCTGTCAGTGAGCCAGTTGGCAACCCATCTTAGGGATTTATACCTAGTTTAGTGAGTTTATCTATAATTCCAGAGTGGCGGATGGTGTCAAAAGCCTTGGTGAGATCTAGATAGGCTGTGTGAACCACCTTACCCTCATCTACGGCTTTGGAGACTGCTTCAAAGAAGTTAATCAGGTTTAGGAGACATGATCTGCTTTTTACAAACCCAAACTGGGTGGAGTCCAGAGTTGGGAGATTACCAATGTCTTTGTTTATAAGTTCCATGATGATACACTCCATGGCCTTGCAGACCTGGCTCATTAGGCTAATGGGGCAGTAGTTCCCGGGGTCCGGGGTGGCTCCTCCTTTGTGGAGTGGAATAACCGTCACTGTGCACCATTCAGTGGGCACAAAGCCTGAGGTGAGGCTATGATTGAACATGGTGCTTAGGTGAGGTGCCAGTTCAGTCTGTAGTTCATGTAGAATGCAGCCTGGGATGTTGTCAGGTCCCATGGATGCTGTGTTCTTGGCTTTGGAGAGTGTGGTTTTTACCTGTGCAGCCATGATTACAGGAACTTTTCATTCTTCTGGTATAGAGATGGGCCCTTTAGGGGGTGGGGGGGGGGGGTAAAGTTAGCACTGAACCTATCTGCCAGGAGGTTGGCACTATCAGTTGGTTCTGTATATTCCATGCCATTGTGCTGTAACTCAGAGCAGAATTGAGTGTTGCCATTGAGATTCTTGACATAGCTATAGAATGTTTTGTGGTTGTATTTAGAATTAGTGGCAATTTTGTTTTCATAACTAGCTTTGGAGGATTTTATGAGGGATCTCAGCTTCTTACTGAGGCTGACCAGGGACTTCTTCCAGTCATGGGATTTTACTCTTTTTTGCAATGGTTTCTTTCTTCTGTTGTAGAGTTTGTTTTTGGCAGGGGACCACCAGATTGGCTTCTTTTTTTTTGGAGGATAGCATCTTGATTCTGTTAGGGATAGCACGATCCATGCACTCGTGTAAGTGCTTATAAAGTGCAGCAGTCATACCTCTATTGTCCGTATGCATGGGTGTCGTGAAGTTTGCCACTTCTGTCTTAAGAAGTGTGAAGTTGGCTTTGGTGAAATCTTTTACAGTGTTTTTCCTAATGGGGGTGGGGTCAGGATGTGGATGTCTAGGCTGATTATCTTGTGGTTGGATCTGACCAACAAGGAATTGACCCCTGGTGTGGAACACTGGTCACCCATGTTGGTAATGACTGGGTCTAGGATATTGCTGCCCCTGGTGGGGGCGTGGATAAGTTGATCCAAGACATTGGAATTTATGAATTCCAAACAACATTGAGCAAAAGAGTTGGTACATGAGTAGTTTTCCCAGTTAATGGTGGGGTAGTTGAAATCTCCCATTATTAGGGTGTTGGGTGGTACCCTAATATTTTCAGGTGTATCAAGAAATGAGGAGTGGGAATCCTGGGGCATGGTGGGGGATCTGTAGCAAGTTACACTTTGGATTGTGGTCTTGCCCAGAGTTAGTTGCACTTGGATAATCTCGGATGCATTATGCTGAGCAACTAGCCTGGAGGTGTGGATATCCTTAATGAATATGGACACACCTCCACCTTTAGTGTTTCAGTCCAGGTTAGGTGGTCGAAAGGTGTGGTATGAATTATAGTCTGGTAATGTAGGGGTGCTCTCTGGAGCCTTGAACCAGGTCTCTGTCACTGTACAGATGTCGATGTTCTCCATTTTAAGGAGTGCCTCGAGTGAATGCATTTTGAGGTTTAGACTTCTAGCACTGAGTAGCATTACCCTCAGATTTTGCTTGCTTGTACCTGTTACAGTGGTGAATTTGTCATTTAAACCTTGCCTAAAAAAGGCACTATAGGGGTGGCAAGAGCCTTAGCCAGTATTTGGAATGCCAAGGGCGACAGGTGCAGGCCATCTCTGGCAAAGCATCGTGGTCTGTCGATCATGTCATCCCAGGCAGACAGATACTGGATCCCCTTAGAATTACACCAGAAGCTTAGCCAATTGTTGAAGTCAATCATTTTGCCCTTGTACTGTGGTATCATTCTACTATTCATACATAGATATTACATGGTAAGTAATGTTTGTGTGCATTGGGTGGCATCACTTTTAATATTTGTAAGTGCTTAGGTTGTTATTTGTATTCCTTTGATGGTCGTGAGATAGCCAAGGAAAGGGAATGTTGTGGACACCTACATCTGCCAGCTACCTCATCTGTATGTGCAGAAGGTGATGGCCCTGACTGTGGTCCAAGAATGTGTTGTCCTGACCCTTGGTGTCCCTGTTACAACTGTTTCCTCAAGATGATATTGTGTAACAAACTGTGAGAATTTCTGCACAGGTGCCTTGGTCATACTGCCAAGCATCCCCTGATGTGTCTAGACAGGGGAAACATGACTTCACCATACCAAACACATATTCTATGATGTTTCTAGTTTGAATGTGGGCATCATTATACCTTCTTCTGTGGGTGTGGGTGTGCATTTCTGATGGGTCTCATGCCTACACAGACATTGAGTATGATCCCTCAGGCATTACAGACAATGTGGCAATTGATTCAGTGGAACTCCTTCCTGTTGATGTTATGTCCTTCCCTGTTCACCAGGTTGGGCTTCTATTTCTATGTGAGTGCAGTCTATGGCCCCCAACAGTTCAGGGAAGTGTGCTACAGGATAGAATTCCTGCATTGTTCTTGGTCTCCCCTCTGCTATGCGTGGAAAATAGATGTGCTCCCTTGCATGTTGTAGCATGGCATTTAGATATTGGTGAAATATTCTGGAAGCTGAATTTTGTTATATAGCTAGTATATCACCTGTGGGTCTCTGGAATGTACCAGTTGTTAATATCCTTAATGCTACACATACTTTAGTTTCCACTGGTATAGGCATCCCTTGATTTCCCCTGGCTCTGAGGTGGGGGCGGCAGAGATTGCAGATTTCCTGTAGTGTTTTCCTATCAATGCTGTATCTCTCTAATATTTCAATATCCTGCAGTGCATGATACTTAAGTAGGGTCTGAACACCCTTCTTCTCCTTGGACGAGGTCTACCTGCACCATCAGCAGCATAGATTTGAGCCTGTTGCACTTACACATGCAAGAGAGCAGCAGCAGCCCCCAACGTTGCATTTTTTTTTCTAAGTATGATGGTGGCTGTATTCCAACATGTTTTAGTATTTATATCCAAGGGCTACACCATCTCTACATGATTATTTTATAGCTTCCTGAATGGGCCCACTGTATTGGATTGGTTTATTTGCATGAAATTCAGTTGCTTATTCTTTAATTAGCATACTGTGCTGTTTACCTTTATTTGGCATGCATAGTGCCATTTAATGAATATAAAATGGCACTCAGTTGTGTACACATTGTGCCATGGCTCACATACAATAGCAGCATGGAAATAAGTTGTTCATGAATCCAACCCTGTGTTTATTTTATGTACAAGCCATTTTTTTAATCATAATATAACTACTGAGTAAACGTCATATTTTTTTTTTCTTTTGGGGGTAAATAATGCATGACATGCTAGTTTGTTGAATCTTTCTCGGCTAACATATGTGAACACTTTGATTACTGCATTGTAATTAAAACATAATATGATCAATATGGTGTGTATGTATGTGGTAATTCTGCTAGATCATATTAGTAGGGGAATTTATAGGGAATTAAACCATAAAGGATCGTTAGTATTAAAACATAAGCACACTATTTGGACAGCCCAACCAGCGTGCCCATTGTAAATTGAGCATATATCAATAGAAAAAAGTCCTGCAGCTGAAGTACCACTGAGTGGCCAGACTTTATATTAGTATATGCTGGATAACAGCATTCTATATCAAGGACCCACCAAAATATGAGAAAAAATCAGGTACATTCTGCAAAACTAAAGAAACAGAAACACGCCTGATTTTCCTCATATTTTTATGATTTTTTTTAAGTAACAAATGCAGTAGAGATGCTCTTTTCTCCACTGCTTCTCTTGTACTGATGTACTATGCAAGTGTGGGGGAACGTAAGCCCCATAATGCATGCACAGTGAGTCAGCAAGAGAAGATAACATGAAATGATACTAAAGCACCATTATACAAACACATTATTTAAGAAAGGTAAGCAATTTCTTTCTGAAATAATGTTTTTTTATAATACCAGTAATTCACAACTGTGTGCGGATATATCAGGATTTATTTACCCACTGCTGGCTTTGTTTAATCACATGGGCTTCAGCCTCATGATCAAACTGCACCAACCATGCATAAATCCTGATATATCCACACACAGTCATGGATTATTGCTTAAGAATATTACATACCAGCTGATTAAACAATCCTTACCTTGTACATGAATGACTCTATGCATAACTGTTGGCTATGATGACTTGGTTAGACAGAATGAGAAGATGAACTGTGTAGCAGGTAATAGTGTAAAGATTTTAAAAAGTCAGTGAGATTGATCAGATGGATCTTATTACCAGGTATTGGTATGAATGTTAATGGAGCGACTGTGCCTTCTGTGTAGCTAGCTACCTTGGTGCTGCACAGAAGTTTGTAACTAAAATGCAACTGCATGCTAATCTATTGTGTGTGTTTGACAATTTAATGTAGCTGTATGTGAACCACCTAAAGTAAGTAAAGTTCTTTGTACTGAGAAAGTGGAAGAAAAGGGTCAAATGATGTAAGTGGGAAAGGGTACAGGGAGATAGAGAGGGTGGTATTGATGGCGGGTTGGATAAGCAGGAGGGGAGAGTTGTGGATGGGGGTGCCAAGTTGAGAGTTACAGTATACTCTGGTACCATGATCCATGCCTGTGGCCCCCTAGGATTGAAACTTGCTGGTTATCCCTAAAAGGTTGGCACTGACCTTGTCTAACAAAGTAGCATGGTTTACAGATGTTAAATATATAAATGTGTACTGGTAGGCCAACATCAGTGTAGGGTAGTGGTGGTGCTAGTAAACATGACTCTGTGGGACAGGGAAGCAGGAAAGTGACTGTCTTGTGACAAAATGGGAGATAGCTGATGTAAATAAATAGGACAGAGAAGCAAAGACAATAAGAGAAATCCAGGAATGGGCTCAAGGTAAAGTGATCACCAGAAAGGGTAACAGGCAACAGTGGCTTCTCAGTGTCCTGGCTACTAAGCTTCAGAAGGATGGGTAAGAATAATGTGTGCGTGTGTGTGTGTGTGTGTGTGTGTGCGTGCGTGCGTGTGTGTGTGTGTGTGTGTGTGTGTGTGTGTGTGTGTGTGTGTGTGTGTGTGTGTTTCACTGGGAGAATAAATGAAATGTAATATTTAATGGCAAGAATAAGGTTCTTCAGAGTATTCATACAGGTGTCCTAAAGGGGAACAATCATCAAAATGAGTTATTTTTTCAAAGGGAAGTACTCTGATGTGGGCTGTATATTTCATAAAGGACATGCTAAATGATAACCAAGTGCATGACTGACTGACTGAACTGAATGAATGAATAAATGAATGAATGAATGAATGTGTGAATAAAGGAAGGAAGAAAAAATGAAAGAATGAATCTCAGAACATCCTGGTCATCTTGTTAACATATAGAATAGTTCTCATATTGGCAGAGCAGAAGCAACTATGATTTTCTTCACCATGAAACACATACCATAAATAATTCAGTGATAACAACATACCCAGAGTACACAGATCAGATCACATTTTGTACCATTTCATAGGTTCGTAGGTTCATAGGATGATACTAGGCTAATGGCCCAGAGGCCCTTATAAGCATAGCCAAGAATTTTGCCCATGTTCTCTCACAGCCAGCACCTCCCATTTCAGAGAAGAGTATGGAAAGTTTTGCTTAAATTCAGAACTAGTTTGTGAAAAGTTATTTTGATATTAGTTGCAGTGTCAGTGGCTGAAAAGGTAACACATTCCCCTTTGGTGCAGAAGGCTGTGGGTTCTATTCTCCCACAAGGTAGATTGATTGCTGACACTCCAGTGCTGCATAAAGGGGTGCTGCACTCTTGAATATGCTGTCCTTCAGATAAGATGTTACACCAAGGCCTTATCTGCTCAGGTGGATGTAAACGATTCCATAGCACCTATCAAAAAGATTAAGGAAGTTCCCTGATGCCCTGGCCAAATTTCCCTTAGTAGTATAAATACAACCTTGGGCTTCCACTGAAAAAGAGGCTACTAGCCTAGTGGGACTAACCTGGTTGACAAAGGATTCCCATTGCAACACTCCCCAATCCTGTGGTTGGAAGAATGACTACCACACCAGCAATACCCTGTTAAGCTATTTCTCTTGATATGAGAAGGTGATCACTATTTCTCTTGAGTGCGGTGGTGCAGCGGTAGCATTGTCACCTCACCGCAAGAGGTTCTCCTGTTCTATTCTCGGCTGGAGCGCCTTCTGTGTGGGGTCTGCATGTCCTCCCCGCAGTCGAGTCGCGTTGAAAAGACATGCGTGAATGGGCGTGCCTTCGTTGAAGGTTGGACGTTGAACTGGCACCTCGGCACCGTAAACATCTACTGCCAATCATTATCGGACCAGAGTTCCGCTGTGGCGACCCCTAACCGGGAAAAGCCGAAAGAAGAACAACAACATTACATACCTACAGCATGTAATAATGGCAGAAGAACCAACTGCAATCACTGTTCTCCATAGGAAATCCAGTGTGGTCTAAGTTGTTCCCATGTTGTGTGGAATGTGCTCTTTTCTTTGTATTTGTGTGACAATGACGTTGGTATCTAAGTTCTGGCTGTGTGAGAGGCTTGTCTGCCACCGCTACATGGGCTTCAGGTGTAAACACTTTTTGTTGAGTTGAATTCCCAATCAGGTGAACGTGGTGAGTTAGTTCTTCACAGAGCTGTAACTCAATAATTCATGGCTGAAGTGGTGATCTTGGAGTTATGTCAGCTGACCGTCTACTCATTCTATTCTTGGCTAGTTGAGTACAGCGACTCATAATAACACAGTCTCCAAGGCACATAGCAGGAAAACCAGCATGACTGTGTGACTAGAACACAATGTTTCTGCAATAGCATGAATAGCTACAGTCAACACACAGAGGTTATCGTATGCCTACTGGAGCGAAGGACACATTGGAAAGACAAACAGGTTGGTTGGGCTTGTCAATGCTATTTTCCCCTCCTATAATTTCTGAAACTATTTGCCAAGAGCTGAATACAGGGGGAAGGTCATATAGAAACAAACCTTAGCTGCCAAAGTATAGTGCATGTTGTGGGTTTGCTACTGAAGATGACTCTGTAATAACTTTACTAATAAAACATTTTTTCACCCTAGCATTTTCAAATTTAGTGCAAAAACACTTTTGGTATTCTGCAGGACAAAATCTGTAACTGAGGTTTGTCATATATTTCAACAGAATGTGGCATCTTGGTTCCAACAGTCCTGCAATAAAAAGGAAGAAAGAAAAAAAGAAAGGAAAAAAAAACAGTGAACAGACCTTGTCTTGAATTTCTAATGCTGAATTTTGGAGCAGGAATGTCACCCCATTGTTACTATGAATAGTTTAGTACAGATTAGTGGTTTGCCAATTTCCTGCTGCCTTTCAGAGCTGCAATTTGAGCCCCTATTGACGCTGGCTCTTACACAACTGAAAACAATAGGTAACTTCATTCAGGTTTCACTTCAGAGCCCTTCCAAGGAAGGGAAGTGGCTAATGCTGCACTTTACAGGTAATTAACAATAGATAATGTTTGCTCTGCATTTTTTAGAGCTGATAAAAGGCAGAAGTACACATTCAGCTCCAGAACTACAGAGTGTGCATTGGTTTTATGGTTACAAAAAGCTCTCTCAGTGCTAGAAAGGCAACATTAAGTGTCTGGATCAGGCATAGATCTCTGCAAACAACACATATTATTTCAAACACTACTCCAAACACTAAGTTCCCTTAATAAAACCTTGCAATACTGTAAGTTTAAACTTGGTTTACTTTTGGCACATGAGAAAAGGTTTGCTTGTTGGTATCAAAGCAAGTAGATTACACAGTCTGAGTAAAAGCCTTGCAAAGTGTACTTTTAACTTTTCTAAGAGCCTTGCATTTGATTTGCCTTCTGCATGCCCCAGAGTTCAGTGTTTAATATGTTCGGCAAATCCAGGACAAAAAGGTATACCTTTTTTCTGATTCTCTGATTTTAGTAGTAATTAGAAGGTTTGATTTTCAGGCCATTAAATACTACATACCAAATGCCTATCTGTACTGAGCTGACTTCAGTTATGCAAAGGATATGCATAACTACATTAGTAAAGTTGAGAGTGGACTTAGCTAGGGATAGAGAGAGAACCCATTAGAGCTTAAGACCAGACAGATGTCATCCAGGTAGGTGGCAGAGTAGATAGTTCAGATCTGAGAATAGATTCAGTGTTTTTGCAGAAAAGTAGGTGTGTGTGTGCGTGTGTGCATGTGTGCGTGTGCGTGTGTGCGCGTGTGTGTGTGTGTGTGTGTGTGTGTGTGTGTGTGTGTGTATATATATATATATATATATATATATATATATATATATATATATATATATACTGTTTAGTATGTGTGTCTATACATATATACATGTTGGAGGGGGACTGAATTAAGTCGAATCCACATATGGTCTTCATCTGTTTTGTCAACATGTGCAAGATCGCACAGTTCTTGGTTGGGAAAAATGCCCTTTCTCAACATTGTGCAGTCTCAGAGTTAGTATATATAACTAGCAGGGTGTGTGTGTGTGTGTGTGTGTGTGTGTGTGTGTGTGTGTGTGTGTGTGTGTGTGTGTGTGTGTGTGTGTGTGGAGTGCAGGGGTTTTTGCCCCCCCGCAAAAAAATATTTTGTTTTACTTTTTGTTTTTGCATGCACTGAGGTTATTTCCTGGCACATGCACAGTATAGCCTGTCGGCGTTCATTTTGTCACCTTTTGAGGCTATCGATAAAATTTGACATGCGTTTACAGACACACACACATATACATGTGAATAGTACAGTTGGTGTAAAATGTTTATATATATATATATATATATATATATATATGTACTAGGATCTGAATACAGCCTTAGTTCAGAATGCCTCTGTATTTTTTCAGACCTTTTGTTGTTTCCTGTTCAGGTAGAATACAGCTCCTCCCATTCCCTAATGTTACAGACAAGTTCCTTTGTACTGCACTGCCATACTAACTGGAAAGGTCGCTACTGAATATTTGAAGTATGATGCTAAAGGCAGATACTTGTAGACCAAGTAGCTAACCAACCAAACAAATAAACCGAAAATATTGTAGGCTTATTACAGAGCTATGCTACAGTACATTGAAAGGAGACTGTTAGCTCAGCCTTTTTAACCAAATAAAACCCTTAAATTATTGTGTCTTTTTTCTTCAGGGGTGCTCTTGAAGATTTGGTCTGGTTGGATGAGTTGCTCATGGTTAAACAATGTGCCAGACCAACAGACATTACCTCAATTCTGCATACTAGTCAACCTCATAGCAGTGTACAAAGCAAGTATTGATGCTCCCATGTCAAAGGTGATTCATTGCAGGGGCTGCAAAATAACATTTGTGGGTGTTAAAGCACTTGAGGAAGAATGCATAATCAGTAGCAGTTCTAGTCATAAATAGATGGCTTTAGTAGAGTATGGCACAAAATGTTAATCCTCACCAAAGTTACAAGACATTACTGCAAATTTCAGATAAAGCCATAATGCTGTTATATTGAAACATTTTACACCAACTGTACTTTTCACATACTCAGCTACAACCCATAAAAATTGTTTTATAAAATTCCCAATAGATTTAAGACATATATGTGGAATAAAAGGGTCTGCTGTGATTCCTATAGCCACGTTTCTGTACCAAACTATATAGCATTATGTATCTCTCCATCTGAAGCCTCTGTGCAGTAATAGAGTAGGCACATCAGCTTATATTATTTGGATTAAAAAAGACAGGTTATGAATAGCAAAGAAAAAAACTCAAGAAACAGCTTCTACATTTGACATGTTTTATATACTCTGTAGGTATTATTTTATTGGCTGGGTAGATAGGATGATCTAAACAGACTTTTCTTAGGCAAGATCCAATAACAGAGTATTAATAAAAGGAATACAACAATATGCAATGGAAGAAAAACAGGAAAAAAACATAACATGCATGGCATATTATAGAAAACACAATCTAAATATCTGTTGCAACATAGACTTTTGACCATGCATGATCATCCCAGGAAAGAGTCCATGTCTTGATGCATGCAACTCTTAAAGTTAACAAATGTTTGTGCCATCCAAACATATGTAGTCTAAACCATCTGCACTGCCTGTTGTGTCTGAAGCAAGGGGCAAAGTAAAGCCAGCTGCCTCCAGTTTTCTTCTTCTTCTCCTTTTGGCTTTTCCCATTAGGGGTCAACACAGCAGAATAACGGTCCGCAGAATGATTGGCAGTGGAGTTTTATAGTGTCGTGTTAGCAGCTCGGCACCCAACCTTCCACAGAAGGCACACTCACACCTAGGGCCATTTTAGAGTGTCCAATTCACCTGCATCATGTAGGAGGAAACCCAGCTGCCTCCAGTCTAAGAGATTTAATTCATCTATGAGATGGTGAAGACAGAGGAAACTTAAGATTTTCCATTCCACAAAACACCTGGCCACAGTGGAGTCTACACAGTCATGGTGGCATCAAACCTGAGTGGGGCAGCTCTGTGAAGAGATATCATGCATGAGGCATACATCAGGTAGGGGATCCAGAGGTTGTCTATTACCTTGAGTTTTAGCTTCACTTTGAGGTTCTCCGCGATTGTGGTGGGTACTGCACCTTCCTCTGATTTTTCATTCTCAAAGAAGAGTGAAAGTGTCAGGTCAACCTCTTTGAACAACTGGAAAACTCCACTGTAGTGGACCACCAACTTACTTCATACACGTTATCAGTGTTTTGATGAACTGTGACATAAGAAAATTGCACTAAAACCACTTGACATGGAATACCTCACAAAACTGTAGGAAAGTCTTAGAATCTAGTAAGGATTATAGGTATTATGGGACATGATGGAACAAAACAAAATAAAGAACAACAGTACAACTGTGAAATATTATGTAAAAGCTGTTTATGTAAATGATTCTGATGATGTGTGTAGTCAGAGAACAAACCTATGAGGAATCTGTGTAGATTATAATGCATGGTGAAGGTGTTGTGAGCAAGTACCAGTCAGCTATCTGTAGATGAACAGCACCAGAAACACTAGATCCAAGGACCTGAACATTGCCTATGACATAACTAGAACATGCCGGAGAGATAGATATGTGTCTCAAAGGATTCCTGTGCTATGGAATAAGCTCCCCATCTACATGAAGCAGCGTTTGGCCCTGACCCTATCCAAAAGAACTCATAATCATTGGATGGGAAATCACAAATTCACCCCAAGCCTGGCCCCCATGTCTCTGATGGACAGAGGCCAACAGTAAGTAAATTAATTCCCAACTAAAATATCCCCCCTCCACGTAACCTTTTATTAACATACCCCACTATATAGGAATCCAAGGAACTCAGGGACAAAACTGGGTTGGGTTAAATGGCTAGGCATGTAAAAACCCTGATAGTCATTAGAATAGTATAAGCCTATAAACCTATAAGGAAACAACTGTTAAAGCAGTACCTTTATTAAATTTCATAGGTTTGAGGAAGTATTTGACCATGAGAGAGGAGATTCACAAAGAACTGTTTTTAGAACTAATAGTTATGCATGCATGTCAACAAATTGTACAAGTTTGGAGACATGACATATGACATGTAACTTTGTGGCCATTATCAAATGTTTTGACAAAGAAAATCAGGTTATATAAACCTTTAACAAGCTTAAAAAGATACATTTATTTATAGGGATCCTAAATGGTTAAAAATAATTAAAATGCCTTAAAATGATGGATGCATTCAAAATGCATAGGCATGTGCCCTTCCAATCTAAATATAGTCTGAAACAGACACATAAAGGACACAACTAGAAAGATCCTGGCAAAAGACAAAAGTATATCTAAAAGAATATTTACAAGCCTCCATTTTCAATTTTTCAATACATCATATGACATATGGAAATTAAGTTGAAAAACTAAAAATATTTCAGTACAATGGATCTCTCTGGTTGGGTCTTCTATATATCTGTAAAGGGACTTTTTCCTGTTTACACCTTTACTTGGTACCTTCAAAGCTAAGGTAATAAGAACATCTGTTTTCAAGCCAAGTGTTTCAGACCACCCATCAGTTTCCATTTAAGAAATGTTAATGAGCATAACCCTCAACTACCCAGATTTACAGAGAATGTCCAAATTTTTGCCTCATACTTTTGGTCTGTTACTCATAAACTTTGTGGTTTTCTGGAAAAGCATTGAGGACTGAAGTTACTAAATAATGACAAACATTTGAGTTTCAAACTTCACATCCTTCAGAGAAACACATGTCAATGCAAAACCTAATATCCTAGCAACTTTCTAAGTGTATAATATCAGTATTTAAAATCTGACCCTATTCTTTGGTCCTTTTCCACACATTATTTTTGCTTTTGTCAGATTTCTTGTGCTAAGAGGTTGAGAGTTAGGTTGATGAATTGTGATAATAAAACACACACAAACATCTAGTGGAGTCTAGATTTATGGTTTTATTTAAGTTTTGAAACACTGTGTATCATTGTGCATTTTTAAGATGTTGTGCAAAAATACTTTTAGTTTTCAAAGGTAATTTTAACATGTCGCATGATGCCTTTGAAAAGGAAGGTTTGTAAAAATATTCCAGACCAAATTAGTAGTATTTTTAACTGGGGAATGATCTCCAGGTTCCCTTATTTTTCTCTTTTCTAACTGCCATTGAATAAAAAGTATAATAAAGAGTTTAGTTTATTAAGATTAAAGTGTTAATAAATGAACACTTTACAATATTATAAAAATAAATTACCATAGCAAAAACAATGGCAAACTCTTCTACATAATAAGTACGTTTTAGGGACCGCATGACTATGGTTGCTATAGGGCACAGTCTAATTTAGTGAGATAATCAGTTCCACAAAGCTGATGGGTAATAGTATCACATCCAGGGAACCATTTGCAAAATTCATTCTCAAAATTTATACTGTTACCCTAAATGTTTTAAATATGATTGTCCATTAGAAAGTTGTCTTTAACTGAAATTTGATTTGTAAATATTTTATTGGGGAGTGGTTGCTCTTGGTCATAATGTAATGATCCAGTTCAATTCATCCCCCAAAAAGATTTTAAAGACTGATCTCACCCAGCTCTCTAGGTGGCTTATCCATAACAAACTCCTTATCAGTGTCAAAAAATTATACTTTGTGGCCCACAAAAAAATTCTCAGCAGTCCTTCAACAGTGGAACATTCAATGTAATAACTAGCCAGATCAAGCTCTCAATTTCCATTACCAATACAATACAACCTAATAAAAAATTAACACATTACTCTTGCCTGGCTTCATGCACACGGGGATAGAGCCTTGACTGTGATGTAGGTGTCTTGGGATTTGATTAAAGAGAGGAGAAGAAAAAGATCATAGTTCACTTGCCTTTCGGGGGGAGGTTGCATGCACTCAGGGGGCACAATATCAAGGTTCAATTTCACTGGTGGAGATTGAGAAAACACCTCCCCTGCTTTGGGGTTAGGGGCAGAGCTGCTTAAAGGAAAATGTCCCTTGCATATGTGAGGGTACATGCTTTGTAGTCAGTCCATTGCATGTCCACTATCTTATGGTCAGCCAAGTGTGCACAAGTCCGTTAGGACTGCAAAATCAGAATAATCATGAACAATCACTGATGACTGCATCAATCATGGTTTATACCAGTCCACCCTCACTTTAGTGATGAGGAACAAATTAGCCTATTGACTTGAAGGGGGATGGTAGCTGGCAGGCATCAGGGTCAAAGTATGACCAAAAAAATAGCTTACTCACCCAGTTTTTCTACTAAAACATATTTTACAGGAATATGAAAGAGCACCTGACAATTAGTGGAATTGTTTAGATGTTTTAGGCCCTCCACAGGGCTGGTAACTCAAAAATCAACTACCAATCATTAGCGGACCGGAGTTCTGCTGTGGCGACCCCTTACCGGGAAAAGCCGAAAGACACAAACAAACAAACTTAAAGGGAAAGTAAACATACAAACAACTTAAGAAGTTTATTAGAATGCTATTATGCAAATGCACGGAGGTTAAAAAACAAAAATGAAGAATTAGAACTGACAATACAACATCATTACAGCATATAAGCCATCACAGAGAGACAAGGCATAGTGAAAACTTTAGATTTGATGGGTCCTGCAAATATGGAACTAAAATAACAGATCATAGATAGAGAAGCAGGGAGATGAAACAAAAAAAATAAGTATAATATTAAAGGATGTCAAACCATAGACCTCATGCCACATACTTCTTGCATATAGAACCCCAAGTATGACTAACATGAAACATGACTGTTTCCTAACTACCTTGGATAACATTTTAGATGAGATACCCACTGTGCTCCTTGGAGACTTCAGTTACCCAAATATTGATTGGTTCCACATGACAACCAAAAAACCATCACAGAAAACGAATTCATAGATGTTACTGATGCTTGTGATTTTGGTCAACATGTACAAAGACCAACTAGAATATCAGGTACATATCAAATATATTTGATCCTCTACTTTTTAATAGCGGGAACTTAATTAGTGCTCTGAATGAATTAATTAATAACATCAGAATTTTACAACTAAAGGGGACTCCTATCACACTGCATGAAAGTACTAAAAAGGGAGATTTCATAATGAATACACAGACCAGTAGAAAGTAAAACAGGTGAGGAGCAGTTCAGAATATCTGGATGCAGCCCAGCTGACCCAATGTTTGCAGTGAGACAGAAAGATGAGGAAAAGCTAAAGATGAGGAAGGAGTCCAGCTGGGTATTCCTAGGCATGGAGAAAGCATTTGACAAGACCTCAAGAAATATGATTTTTTTTCAGTCCTGCAATGGTTTGAAGTACTGAAAACCCTGGTAGAACTTGTGCAGGCTATGAATAGGGATCCAATGGCATAAGTATGAAGAATGTTCAAACTCACATAGAGGTTTTCAGTCTCAGAAGTAGATGTATATCAGAGTTCATCTTTGAGCAGACTGCAGGTCATACTTGTGATGGACTACATTAGTAAACAGGTAAAGGGGGCAGATTGGCCGGGTGGCGCAGTGGTGCAGCGGTTAATGTTGTCACCTCACAGCAAGAGGTTCTCCAGTTTGATTCTCGGCTGGGGTGCCTTCTGTGTGGAGTTTGCATGTTCTCCCTGTGTTCGTGTGGGTTTCCTCCAGGTACTCCGGTTTCCTCCCACATTCCAAAGACATGCATCTGGAGCATTTCTCCCCGGGCTTCCACTGAAAACAGGCTCTGTGGAACCTAGTTGGACTTTCCCGGTCAACAAATGCTAAATAAATAAATAAATAAATCTAGTGAAAACGATTTGTGAGAGACAGAAAGAAGGCAAAGGGAAATCAAGCCATCCATCAAAGAGATTGCTGGATAGTGTGAGAGAAGGCCTGCAACAGTTAAGCATGATCACCAATGAAGGTAGGTGTGTGGCACAGAATCTAAAGAGATGGCAACAGTTAATGTGGTACCCTGACCCCCATGTAGAAAATGGGAAAAAAGAATGGGATTGGTTAGGATGACAATGATGATAATGAGGCCATGTGATCACACAAAGTATAGATTTTACTCTGTATTGGATTAATATACAGAAAAGGACAGTTATTTTCTTCACTCTGAAGAAATTGGACATTGAAGGCCTAATAGGAAAGTTACATCACTGTCCAGAAGAATTATCAAGAAATGGGTTTGAAGGTGATGGGATACCCTTCTTGAATATAAGTAACACAGTTTTTATTTCATAAAATAAAAATGACAAGATCAAAAGGAGGTTATAAAAATAAGGCATAGTGAGATGGTAGTTTAAAAAGGCTATTAGATGGGAAAAGGAGAGTATATAAAATGTGATAAACATAAGACAATTTGTAATTAAAGATACTGAACTGCAGTATCAAGACAGTTGTAATAAGGACTAAAGGCAAAATGAATAGGAATGAATATTCATGTCTTAATAAATACTAAGGACAATAAGAAACTTTTTTACAAATGCATGAATGTTTCAAAGAGTGCCAATTCCACACTATCCATCCATCCATCTACAAATCCTTTTTCCATTTTTACACATGGGGTTGGAGTGTCACTACAACAGTGACAATCATCTAGAGCCAAGGTTCACATCACCAGGTGGCTAGCCCTACCACAGCTGTTCTTTCATAGTTCTACACTATGACCTTTAAATGTAGATTGTAATATTTTGACATCCGTCAGTGATATTATGTGAATTCTTAATTCATATTTTATTTTGAGTCTTAGTAAGTAACAATCTGGCTATAATACCACCCACTCCTACTATTTGACACTTGACTGTCCAATGATTACAGAGGAAAATGCTCGTTATGGATTGAAATGGTTAAAAAGTCACATTCGACAGGTCCAGAGAATATCTCAGTGATAAATCTTTTTTCTCTAATGTTGCTTCACTATTAGTGTATAGTTTAATAATTTTCTAAAAAATTCAGTTGATCTAAGTGAGTGGAAGAAAGCATATATCACTGGCCATCTACAAAGGGGGTAATAAACAGGATGTGGCCAGTTACTGATCAATTCATTTAACAACTGTCATTAATGAATATTTTGAAAGATGTGTCCTAAAGCTGCTGATAGGGGATAATAAATATGGGCCATATCTAGATGTCACAACTATTGTGAATATTAGGTTAACTGCCATGAAGGGCCATTTTTAAGCCTAGCCAATATCTAGGAGTCAGAATCAAACCATGTATCTTGTGTCTATGAGGTGAAGACCTTAGCCTTTATTCCAAACCCACTGACAATTTTAACAGGTATTTCATTCAGTTAATCACCCCATTTGGGGATGGTCAACTTTAACATCTCACATACAAATTGAAAAGATCAAAAGAAAAAGCTTTTAATGATATACTTAGACATATCAAAAGCATTCTATTGTATTTTACACGATCAAACAATACAGAGTTTGAATAAATTAAGAGTAAATCACTACATTTTTAAATGGATAGATGACTGGGTAAAAATCAAGGCATTTTACTGCATGATATAAAATCATCCTGGAAAAAATACTAACACTGGCCTCTGTTTTATTTAATGTTGTATTTTCCAGTTTACCTCCCACAACAACATTCTGGATTTCAAAGTATGCAATTGGCCACAAAATTGTGGTTGTAATAGAAAATATCTATGCCACCAAGGCTTTAATGAGTACCTGACTACACATGAGGCATGAGCTGCAAAAAGAGGTGTGAGGTTTAATCTAAATAAAAGTACAGTTTTGCTTGGTGTAACTGTAAATATCAATAACCATACGGGCAATCGTCTTGAAGCAGTATTGTGGTTTAAAGACCTGGGAGTTACAACTGGCTCTGGGCTGAATATGAGACAAGTAATTGATATAAGAACTAGACAATGCAGCAAATAGGACTTATCTTAACCAAGAAACAAGTTTGGGTTCGGTTTGGGTTTGGGTGCCAATTCGCCTGTTTTTACGATACTTATCTTAACCACAGTGGACTCCAGCAGTCTAAACATACTTAGAACCTTGTGTGTATCCACATTAAGACCTATAATAGAACACAATTTATTGTTTATCATTTATCAGTTACAAACATAGGGACTCTAAAATGTGTACTGAAATGTTAGAAAAAAAATGTGTATAGTATTAAAAACCTTTCCTATATAGGCAGATTAAAACAAGTGCATTTATACATGGTCCTTTATAGGCTCTTAAGGGACAAGTCATGCATTGTTATGATAGTGACCTTGAATGTTGATTTTTTAACTGAAATTGGCCTATCCATTGAGATACCACATAATAGAATGAAGGAAAGAGGTGCTTTATTTGTGACTCAGAACCTATCATTGTGACAAGTATTGCAGTTAATCACTAATTACTAGAATACATTTTCTATTTAAATTGGAAAATCTAATAGCATCGGCACATTTAAAATAAAATTGTTTTAGTACAATGGGGACAAAAAGTGCTCTTATAGTATCAAGGAATCTGCATTTTTAATGGTCTAATAGGCCTGTATATCTACCGATATTATATTACGATAATAGTATGATAAAGAAAGACTAGCCAATGGGAAGGTAATCTTGTTCATCCAAATCGAATATGACCTCCCCATGATAGAAATATGTCAAAGAAAAGGTGAATATTGTACCCGAAATGATCAGCTCTTGTTACTCCAATTCAAGAATGTCCTCTTTGGTCAAAAATGCAATGGTTGCTAAGTATATTGTCTTCCTGGGCTGAACCTTAAAAGTTTTCATCTGAATCAGTATTTTACACCAGTTAACAAATGAAAATAAAATAAAAATAAATGTATTTAGTGTCTTAAATTAATCTATGACTTTTGATGTTATACTCTAGAAGGATTTTCTTTTTTAACCAACAATTAACTTTATAATGAACCTCCAAAATACAATCATTATATCACAATATTGTCACAAAATCATAAACATACATTTTCAGAAATTACCGAGGGAAATATGAAAATAGATGAGTATTCATTCCATTCCTCTCTTTTCAAGCTACTATGTTGCCATGTACTAAATTTGTGGATGACTATTCGAAATTTAGTGACCTCGACTGCAGTGAGTAATTTCCAGTAACTCTAGAAGGATTTTCATCAGTAGGGCTAAGTTACATAAGAATAAAATGAGATTATTGTTGCTATTATTATTATTATTATTATTATTATTATATATTTTTTTATATATTTTTTTTCTTTTTGAGTTTTGCATTAAACCACAGTCTCTCATCAGCTGACAGGAACTTATAGACTGGGCAACAGAGCACAAAAAGTTCCTTTAGGCAGATGAGTCCTAGGCCATACAATGTACAGTAAGTTAACACCAATATCTTGAAAACAGGCCTAATTGTCACAGGCAACAAGTGTGAATTCTGCAAACTGCCTCTCAGCAGTCTGGCTAAAAGACCTTTGCATTTGCTCAAGGTGTTTAAGACCAGCTTCAAGAAACTCAAGGTAAAGGCATTGCAGTAGTCAATAAAGAATGATTACTGCATGTATGACTGAAACATATCTTGGGATGGAATTAAGTATTTGATAAAGGTAATGCAGCTTTGCATGTTCTGCTAAGTATTATGAGGAGAAAAGTATCACAAGTGTTGACCTGTCCATTGAACTTTGGGGCAACAGTCAGCAGGGTAAGCAAACAGGCTAATGAAAATTCCAACAGAAACTAGTCTTGTGGTTGGTTAAGTCTGCTAAGTTGTACAGACATCCCTTTATCTGCTAACCAGACTTTCCACTGTTCATTCATTGTGTTAGCATTTCCGCTGCTCACTGTCTTCCAGCTCTTCTGGAAGTTTCTGTCAGCTACTAACTACCAGGTATATATATTAGGCATACTGGCTTATTCACTAGTACTTATAAGATTTATTTATTAATTTAACTTTTGTTTACCGAGAAAGTCCAACTTGGAACAAAGCCAATTTTCAGTGGAAGCCCAGGGAGAAACGTTCCAGACATATGTCTTTGTAACGTGGAAGGAAACCGGAGTACCCGGAGGAAATGCACACGAACGCAGACAGGACATGCAGACTCCACACAGAAAGCACCCCAGCCAAGAATTGAACTGGAGAACCTCTTGCTGTGAGGCGACAACGCTACCGCTGCACCACTGCTCCATCCATATTGCGTGTTGAAGACCTATGAAAGGAGAACAAAATATCTCAAATGGGGGAAGAAAGCCTGGTATATCTTACCATCATCCGAAGTAGAGAAAGCATGTGGTTAGTTTCTGGCCCTGTTAGTCCAGATGGGGATGCCCTGATGGGTGAGAGAGCAGACTTGGGACCGGATCTAAACTCATCAGAGGGAAAACCAGATGAGAGCAAAGGAAGGTGAACCAGGTTTGTTGAGGCCAGAAAGGAGCAATGAGAATTCCTTTGTTCTGCAACCTGAAAGCTTTCTGTAAAAACTTGGGAATCAGAGGTATAGGAGGAAAGGCATACAGAAGACCAGAGGGCCAAGCATGGACTAGAGTGTCCCTGGGTGACTGTCCATGAGGAGGGATCAAGGCAAAGGGCCTGTTGAATTTGTTGTTGAATGGGAATGCAAACAGATAGCAGCAGGGAAGACACCATTTGTGGAAGATCATGTCTGCCACTGACTGATTCAGAGACCACTCGTGAGGCATCAGAAATACCTGAAAGCCGGTCTGCTAACATGTTGGACTCCCCTGGAATGTGCATTGTTACCAGAAACAAGTTGATAGATATCGCCCACTGCCAAATCCTCATTGGCTCTCGACATAGGGGGTAGGACCTGGCTCCTCCTTGTTTGTTGATGCAGAAAACTACTGACATGTTTGTCCATTTGGACAGCAATAGTCCCTGTAGGAAGAAAGCTGTCTAGTTCCTGCAGTGCTAGAATCTCTCTCTTCTCCAGTACATTGATATACAACTTGGTCTTCTGGGATATCCATGTGCCTTGGACTTTATTATTTTACATCAAAATCAGATGCAGAATTATACGAGTCATGGGAACATATATTGTAGTCTTGGCAGTGGTTGGACACATACACGTTTGAATTGCAATGGTTATTAGATGGAGTTCTTGACAATACCATCACTTTTTCTAAATCACTGAAGCTCCTAAAGTGTGATAAAGATCTGGATTTGACAAAGAATGACATTATCCAAAAGGGTCAAATATAGGAATTAGAAGTCTAAAGATCCATAAACAAATTTTGCAAAGAAGCATTCATGGCATTAGTATGCTTTTAGATGGTCTTGGCAGTTCTATAAAACCTTTGTAATGTGAAGATGTGAGAAAGCAGCTGTCATACAGTTGGATGCTATTTGAATTTTCCTAATTTCTTGTATGACAGATGAATTATAAGAGCAGGGGTTGGTATAAAGCTAGATTGCAGGTTCACATTTGTGTAACAACCTAATTAGTAAAGAAAGAGTCAGATAAATGCTTTCTAATACCTTTTTCCTTAAATGTTCTAATTGATATTTTAGAGTGATGCTTGACAATCAGTATAGTAAGCATGTAAGCTAAATGTCTGCAATATTTTTAGGAAGATTTTGCATTCTATATGTCAGTTTGTCTATCTGTCTATATGCCAGTCATTAATGACACTTAATCATTAGGAAAATGTTCCATTCTATATTTCCCATGTTATAAGAATGAACCAAAATGGCTGACTTTATACCTGATTTGTGATTGAACTTGATTCTTATGACTCAGGAATGTGTAAAATATGTCAATTTTCTCAGTTTTCCCAGTTTGTAGAATGGAACACCTGAAAATTAAAATGTGTTTTAGTGATAACATCATAGGTGCTTGAAACTACTTTCGCAGCTAAGAAAACCTGTTTTAATATCTACAAATGAACACATTTTGATTGATCCTGTAGAAGTAAACATTTAACAGTATGATTATTCCAAAATGTTAACTATAGTTATATATCCTTTTGGTAGGTTGTAAACATCACAAACGTCATTAGCAGACTTGTCATTTTTGGAAATGAAAACAAATACTATTACGTTAGCAAGAAGGAGAAAACTATATATCTCTATAATTTCCCCAAAGTTGTACGTTTGGGTTGTTAGCCACCAGCTTCTAGACAAAGAGGACTACTTCAAATTCTAAAATTTTAAGTAAATTTTCGAAGGAGTTTATAAGACTTAGAAAAAATCTTATATGTAGTCTCAAGTTTCCTAACGTCCTAGGAGAAAGACAAGGTAATTCAGCACAATTAATTCCCACAGATTTGAGAAATATTTGGCCAAGTCCTAACCTAAATTGCAGAACATGGTTTAGGGTTTTATAAGTCTCTGGTTCTCTGTAGTTTACTTGGCACCGAAGTTAAATAATACATTTAACATAAAAAAGGTTTTTCTTAGGTGTCAATGATTTCTTTGTGAAATATGTAGACAAGGGCAATCAAATATGCTTATTTAGTTCTGAACAAATAAATTTAATCATCTGTTTAGGAGTAGACCGAGCTTTCATTCCTCCATTCTGAAAGTTCCATCTCATTTTTCTAAATTTTCTTAAATGGCAAATCCCCTCTGTTTCAGTTGTATTTTTTCCATTAAAGGTGTTGACCCTATCTAACAACACACACACACACACACACACACACACACACACACACACACACACACACACACACACACACACACACACACACACACACACACACAAACATATCCCCTGTCTCTCAGGAAGTCCCCCAGCACATACAAATACCTTCTGCCTTAAAAGAAATGTACACATTGTGTTCAACTGCTTTGCGAAGGGCTTCCTTCCAATGTATGGATAACACTTCTCAGTAAATAATGCTGTCTCATCATTATTCCAGTTCCAGCTTTACTTATCATGTAAGAACACCAAACCTGTATGTGGTAACTGAAGTCTGGCCTGATCTGTAATCTTCTCAAAGGAGGATATTACTTCTCTAAATCAGGATGGAATTCTTTTCCCGATGCATCCCGGTATTTCACTGGCTACTGGTGATGCCTTCCTGTACAGAGCCCATGAGTTTATGGCTTGTACTGCTGTATATCTTTCTTAGTTAAGTCACACATTTATACATCTACAGGATAATAATTTGTGCCCAAGATTTGTTTGTTCTAAAGTGCATTCCATAGACATAGTAGCATAAATCCTCATGTCTTTCACTATACTCACAGTCTAATGAGATAATTTTGTGGTTTCCATCCCATCAAGAGTAAGTTCTAACATTGCATCCATTTTAATTCTATCTATAAAGAATCATTTCTCCTTTAAGCTCCATACTTGTTAACGGTTATTTATTACCTAAATCAGACTGATTTCTGCAGTATTCTGCCTGGTTCATTATTCAACAGTTATGTTGATTAAAGTGCACCCCTCTCACTGCCAGTTTCATTATCTAGCACGAGTGTTCTGTAACATTTTTATTTGCCTGTGGCCTGATAAATGATTAAAAGGATCTTCAATATTGATTATAATCTGACCTAAAGAAACTGAGTTGTTTGTCTGCATAGTATATAGATTTATTGTAATCAAAATGCATTGTCTAGTATATAAAATAGTGTTTCTGAAAAACAGAATATGATTCCAGTTTTCTTAATCATAAGTCTGTGCTCATTACAGCCTAAAAAACAGGACTTGATTTGTACCTTTGTTACGTGCTACAGCTTCTTATCTTTCCAGTCAGATTTACTAAAGTCTGATATAAAACTGTACGAAACACCTAATGCCCCCTCTCCCTTGTCCTTCCTCCATTTTTTACAAGGAAAGCCCACAGCACACAAATGTGAAATGGAGGCTGAGGGAATTTCAATGACTGTTTCTATTGGGAGACAGCTCATCAAGCAGTCAAAGCTTCTGAGATCCATCGGGGATTGATCAGACTCCTGAGAGATCACTAGGGACCTCATGACCCTAAGGGGCATAGCCTGGGTAACTGAAGATTAACAGCTTTGTCCTTCATCATATTATTTGAGTTGTAAGATACACCAGAACCACATTTTGCACTGACTCCTTTATATCCTGACAAAGAAACTCTGTGGAGGGTGGAACCTCAGTGCCACATAAGTGAAGGCCTGACGTGTTTCTTTCATACCCTTTAGGTGTCTGTCCACTTCTGTGCCTCTCTACTTGTGTAGAGAGATAAAGCCTTGAATATTGCCCAGGCAACCTGAGTTTAATTAGTAGCTCATGTACTTGATGGAGATGGTAGGGGAGAATTGGTTTGTCTATTCGGCGAGGAAAGCTTCAGTGGCTTGGACCAGCCTTATCCACTTCTCTGGAAAGGCACACCTCATGCTGGACAGCAGGGGATGAATCTTGACAATGTGTAGATAATAAGTGGGCTATCCAAGGCAGTAATGGCAGACCTTACTTGCACATGTGAAGGAGCATGAATGCATGGGTTATGGAGCAAAAGCAGTCCACATGCCCATGTCAAGACTGATGGGAGGGGAATGAGGGCATGCATAACTGTCCTCATTTATCAGAATACTGGAGAGGATGCAAACACTTCAATATCTGCTAGGATGATGCCCCCAGGATGACTCTTTTCCAATGGAATCTGGACTCCTCCCACTTCAAGATAACTAATGGGTTTGAGTTCAGCAGGGGAGAAGCATGAAGGATGGCATGGCAGAAAGAGGAAAAAAGGATGTAGAAAAAAACATGTTCATGTTTATCCAAACAGCCATCAGGGTTCTTCAGGGATTTTCATTTTTTTTACCACCAGCAATACCTGAGCTTGCACTTGGCAAGGCAGCAATGAGGGGAAGTATAATGAGTTGCCCATGCAGTTCATTCTCTTACTTCTGAAAGGGGCATTTCCTCCTACCAGACCATCTCCTTCCCTCACCCTGGCAGCAAGGGATGTCAGATAGCCGTGTGTGTCTCTGAGTGCACATTAACTCCACCTTCTTACTGGAAAAGGAGACTGCGCTATGTCCCTTCATTGTTCCTACTCTGCCTGGCTGCTCCAGTGCGGGAATACTAAGTGAGTTTCATTCACCTTCAATGCAGTCACAGCTCCAGCCCTTTGCAGATCCAAACTTCCAAGTGATTCTAGTAGTATCTTAAATGTATCTTTTAAGGTATTGACAAGTGGTGGAACCACCTAATAGGACTGTCAGGAAGGTGGCACACCTCTTGAGGAAGAAGGCCATGTGGACTAGCGCCTTCTCTGTAAGTGAATTACATAAACTGTGGAGAGCTGGCATCTTCCTCATCACTGAGGACTGGTCTATGGGGATAAATTAAGAGATCCTTGTGAAATATGATTTGTGTATAGTCTTGCTTGGTCTGTTTGGAAAGGAGCCTGAGACAGAAGGCTGAAGACCTCTTTTGGGTTCTGGGCAAGGAAAGGAAATCTCAAGGGAGATGTGGGAGCGGGAGTCTGTGGTGCAGATGGTGGGGATACCATGTGGCAAGGAGACAACTGGACACACCATGGTGGCCACTGCTGGACCCAAAACCCAAGAGCAGTTTTTTTGGAATATGGACCCCAGTATATGCCTTTTATAGATAGGCTTTACATGGAAGTCACTTACTCTGACAGCAGGTCTTTTGGAATCTGACCCTATGTTTTAGTTTGGCATAAACAGTTAAGTAGAGCTTTACTGCTGTGTCTCCCCTCTGATGCTGCAGTTTGTCAGACTTCCTACAAAATCAACTCTGGATCTGTTTACTGTTCCAGCAGTTATCTTTGTATACCTTTGTCTTGCTGGACTTGTTTTAATAAGTTTTGTCTCCAAAGCCTGCACTTGATTTCAGTTATACAGCAGACTTTGATAGGTATTTCTGTTTGTTCATTTTATGTCACTTGTAATTTAGTACTGGTTGTGCCTATGTTTTACGTTATTATTGTTATTTTTCTCACTTCATTTCTCAGCTATTACATTTTATATATAGTTTGTGTTTTATTTCTACCCTTTTTTATTTCATTTCATTTTTATTTAATGTATTTATATTGTTACTGTGGTAATCCTGCTTTCTAACTTCTATTTTAATTTGTTATATATTTATGATGTTACTTGTTATATATTTATGATGTTTCTGTACTTACATCTCAACTACTGTCATTTCCATGACACAAAGTGATGAAGCCCCATCTATGAACAAGATAGTCTTTGTTTGATTAGTTACCCAAGAACTGGAGGAGCTGTCTGGGGAGAGGTGAAGCCTGTTCACCTCTCTCTCTCTCTCTCTCTCTCGGGGGGGGGGGGGGATAGGGAGAGCATGTCTGGAGAATGACTCCATTATGAAACCCTAATACAGATCAGGGATCAACCAAGGTATTTGTTTTTAATGGGGACCAGGGTTGAGTGAGGCAACAACCCTTGGCAGAAGACACACTCTCACAGATGCCCATTGCATGTCAAATCATTGGACCTAAAGTGAATATGCACAGAGGGGAAATGGTAAGGCTAAAGAAGAACATTTCTGACCCTGCCCCCCCCCACCACCACCACCACCACCACCACCACCACCACCACCACCACAGATGGCTGCATCACTCCTTTATCTTTCCTTTTGTCTCTAGAGGAACCCTTGGCAGAAGACACACTCTCACAGATGCCCATTGCATGTCAAATCATTGGACCTAAAGTGAATATGCACAGAGGGGAAATGGTAAGGCTAAAGAAGAACATTTCTGACCCTGCCCCCCCCCCCCCCCCACCACCACCACCACAGATGGCTGCATCACTCCTTTATCTTTCCTTTTGTCTCTAGAGGAACAAATGAGATGTAGGGCTGTCATCTCCTAGGAAAACAAATGGCCACTGGAACATGCAGGAGGAAGGCTTCATGGTCACAGGGATAAGAAGCAAAAAAAAAGTCTTAACCAGCCAACAACCAGTCTTGTAACTGTGAGCTCATTTGACTTAAGTTAAACACTCACAATTTTCCATCAGCTTTTCCAGCCTATATATTTTTCTTTCTGTTAAACATCCACCCTGATGTCCTATCATTGTCCCCAGTCTTCTCTCTCTCTTCCTTATATCCTCTTATCCCCTGCTGTGTTCACTCTGTTCCTGTCTTCTCATTCCTACCATCCCTAGCCTTTATCAGAGTTCCTTATAAAGTACAGTTTTGTACCTACCATAAATGTAGATGTTCGAAGATCCACATTGCTGCAGTCCTTACACTAGGGTAGTCCGCTGTCCTCGGTCGGCCCGAATATCAAAGTATAAGGCTGACGTCGGTCCAGGCGCATTTGACTGACATCAGGACGTCAGGGTACAAATGCGCATGACCGACGTCATATCCTCAGTCTTTTCTTGCCCCAGATGTCAGAAGACCCTAAAAATAAAGGTCAAAACCAAAAGACAGCAAAACAAACAACCAAGCACCCTTGCCCTAATTATATGTACAAAATACACACTATATACACAATATGTACAACTCAACCCACACAACCACCTCTAACTACAGAGGGGAAGGAGGGAGGGTAAATTGGACTGCAGCAATGTGGATCTTCGAACATCTACATTTATGGTAGGTACAAAACTGTACTATGTTCTTCATCTCACATTGCTGCAGTCCTTACACTTGGGTAGAATCCCAAAGCAGAGGTATGGGAGGATGGCCAAACTATAAGGAAGCAGGAGCTGCCAAAATGCCCTGCAAAACAGCAGTGGCAAAACCAGCCCTGGATTTAGAGTAAAGTGGCAGGTGATAATGCCTAGAGAAAGTATGCACTGAACTCCAAGTAGCTGCCTCCAAAATATCCTTGGTTGCCACCCCTCAAAAAGCTGTCAGTGGCAGTAGCTCTAGTGGAATGAGGCCTAATCCCAGCTGGAATCTCCTTGCCATGATGGGAATAACAGAAAGCAATGCAAAACCCAATCCACTTAGAAATAGTTTGTTTTGACACAGGCTTGCCCTGAGAACTCAAAGCAAAAGAAACAAATAACTGCTGAGACTGCCTGAACCCTTTAGTTCTGTCCAAATAATATCGCAACTGCCTGTGTACATCTAAAGTGTGCAAAATCTTTTCCCCTTTATTTTGGGGATTTGCATAAAAAGTAGGCAAATGAATAGTTTGGTTTAAAGCCACACTAGAAACCACTTTAGGCATAAAGGAAGGATTAGTACGTAAAGATACCCTATCCTTATGGAAAATCAAGAAAGGCTCAACCGCCATAAGGGCCTGCAATTCAGAAACCCTTCTTGCAGAGGTAATGGCCAACAAAAAAAGCAGTCTTCCATGATAAATATTTCAACTCAGAAGTAGCTGCAGGCTCAAAAGGTTGTAGAGTGAGTTTCTCCAACACAAAATTGAGATCCCAAGCAGGAGTAGGAGCTCTTCGTGGGGGTCTTATATTCTTTGCCCCCTAAGAAATTGCTTGAACAAAGGATGAGAAAACAATGGTGGGTCACAATCATAGTGAGCCGAAATTGCTGCAGCATGAACCTTAATAGAAGAGAAAGACAAACCTTTGTCCAGTAACTCAGTAAGATATTGAAGAGCCACACTCAAATTAGGCTCAGAAACATCAAAATCTTTGCTGCACTCCAAAATAAAAATCTCTTCCATTTATCTGCGTACACTTTCCTTGTACTAGGCCTTCTAGCTTCCAAAATAACATTCAAAACTTGCTGAGGAAGTGGAGGTCCACTATGGTTCAAAACAGAATATGCCAGGCTGTTAGGTGCAGAGAGTGAAGCTTGACATTGAGCAAATGGCTGTCCTCCTGTGACAACAGGTGTGGAATCGAAGGCAAAGGCCATGGAGGCTTCCGTACCAGACTTCTCAGTAATGGGTACCAGTGCTGTTGAGGCCAATCTGGAGCTATTAAAATCATCCTTGGCTTGTCCTGTCTGACCTTTAGAAGTACCTTTGGGAGGAGAGGCAGAGGTGGAAAGGCATACACATGAAGATTGCTCCAATTGAAAGAAAGAGCATCCACTCTCCAAGCTGTGGGATGAAACCTTTTGTGCAAAACTTTGGCAGCTGATGGTTTAGTGGAGAAGCGAACAGATCTATGTCTGGAGTTCCCCATGACACTGTCAATTTCTGAAATACATGAGGATCCAATTTCCACTCGTGGGGATCCATAATTCGTCTGCTCAACACATCTGCTAAGGAGTTCTGTGCTCCTGGCAGAAACCTTGCCTGAAGATTGAGCTGTATACTGAGAGCAGTCTCCCACAAAATCATTGCTTGCCTGCATAGAGGATAAGAATGCGTTCCCCCTTGCTTGTTGATGTACCACATGACAGTTGTGTTGTCTGTTAGAATCAACACCTGCCCTGGAAGAAGTAAATCCTTGAAAGCTATTAATGCAAACTGGACTGCTAACATCTCCTTCAGGTTGATATGTAGATGTTGTAGTCTGGCAGGCCACTTGTCTTGTATCCACTTTCCATTTAGATGAGCTCCCAAGCTTTGTCTGAGGCATCTGTCATTAAAATCTGACTCGCCTCTGGCCGGGTCACAGAGAGTCCCTTGTTTAGGTGACATTCCTGAGCCCACCACAAAAATTCCTTTTGAATGCAAGGTATTATTTGAATGACAGTGTCCAGATCCTGGCAGTGCTGTGTCCATACATTTTGAGATACCATTGCAGCTTCCTCATATGCAGTTTGGCATTGGGAAGCACCAGAATACAAGATGCCATGAACCCTAAGGCTTGAAGGACTGTCCTTGCAGTCAGCCCGGACTGATGAGATAGTTGATGGAAGTAAAGGGAAAGACTCTTTTGTTTGTCCGGGGTTAAAAGGCCATCTGGGATGCTGTATTCAGTCTCACACCCAGAAAGCACATGTCCTGAGAGGGTACTAGACTGGACTTTATTTCGTTCACAGAATACCCCAGGCATCTTAGCACTGCTATCACATATTCCAAATGATGAAGAAGCTCTTCCCTTCCTTGAGCCAGAATCAGGCAGTCGTCCAAATAAGGATAGATCTGTATTCCTTTTAGCCTGAAGAAAGCTATCACTGGAGCCAGAACTTTCGTGAACACTCTGGGCGCAATAGATAAGCCAAAGGGCAATGCAGAGAACTGATAGTGAGAAGTCCCAGCTCGAAAACGCAGATACTTCCTGCAACTTAGTCTTATAGGAACATGAAGGTAAGCCTCCTTGAGATCCAAAGTTACCATCCAATGATCTTTGCCCAGCAGAGGTAAAAGCTGCTGTAACGTCAACATTTTGAACTTGGGAATGTCCAGATAAGTGTTGAGGATAGATAAATCCAAAATTGGTCTCCACGTGTTCCCCTTCTTTGGTACTAGGAACAGGCGAGAATAAAATCCTAGGCCCACTTCTGGCATAGGGACCGGCTGTATGGCCCCTATTTGGAGTAACAGAGAAACTTGCTTGTGAGCCTCTATTCTTTGTTGAGGAGGAACGTCTGGCATGCCTTTAAAAGGAGGCAAGGTATGGAAATAAAACCTGTAACCGTGGTGTATGATATCCAAAACCCATCTGTCTTGGGTAATTAAACTCCAATTTTCTTTGAAAAGTGCCAACCTTCCTCCCAAAGGTGCTGCCAGACGAGAAGGCTCTGGCAGCTGAAAAGGTAGGTCATTGGGTCTGTTTACGAAAGGACTGACCCCTGCCCTCACCCGAAGACTGTGCAGGAGAACTCCCTGTTCTAGGCCTGAAAGAGCCCTGAGCTCTGCCCCTACCACGTCTAGATCTACCCCTAGACTGGGAATCATAAGAAGGATACGTCCACCCCTTAGTAGGCCAATTTCTACTAAACTTTGGAGGCTGGACCTGCTAAAAATCTTTAACAGTCTGCATAGACTTAGCCTTGTCTTCCATTTTCTTTAAAACTGCCTCAACAGGAGAACCAAACAACACGTCAGATTGTAAAGGAACATCTAAAATCCTTGTTTTAACATGGTCAGATAAATTTTGATCCCTCAGCCAGGCGTGCCTGCGAAGAACTGACCCAGTGGCAGCCACCCTAGACGAGGCCTGTACAGCATCAAAACCACATTTCAAAGAATGCTTACCCACCTGTTCAGAAACATGTACTAAATCTTGCAACTCTTTACAATCAATACCTTCTGCCAGAGCATCAACCTTAGACTTCAATTGTGAAAGAAGATAGTTTTGGTATTTCAACATGTGAAACTGGCAATTTAAAGCCCTCATAGCAAGAGTGGAAGAAGTATAAACTTTCTTTCCCCATCTATCCAAGGCCCTGGCCTCTTTGTCTGCAGGAACCGGATTCTTTACAACAGAAGCCTTAACACCTTTAGGCCCCTGGCTAACAGTTTCTGGGTCTGCCCTAGGACTCTTAAAAAGATACTTATGAGTTTCAGGCACCCTGTAATACCTATCTGGTTTAACAGGAGCAGGAGGCAAAGAATCAGGATTAAGAGAAGCCTCTGTAAAAACATCTTCCACTACATCCAAAACAGGAGGTATAGCCAAAGGCCTATGCTGGGGTAAAACAAAATTCCCTAAGCCTTTTCCTGGAATCAGAGAAGTCCTGACCTTCCCACTTAAAATGCTCCCTCATGGAATGAAGAGTTTCTGAAAAAGAAAAATCCTCAGGAGGAGAAGCAGAAGGAGTAGAATCATCCACATCAGAATCAGAATAAGGAGAGTACTCCTGCAAGTCTTCAGCCGAAGACTCTGAAACATCTGAAGCCTGCTCAAAACTCCCTAGCTCAGGCTCCACCCTAGGTCTCTTATCAGGAGGGGCATAGAACCCTAATCAAAGTAATCAAATCTTCTGCCATTTTAAGCATATGCTTCTTGGGCACAGTTCCTGAAGAACTAGGGGTAACACCAACTGAAGCTAAACCTGGCCTGCCCCTGGGAGAAGCCTTGGAAACAGAAGGAGAGGGCCTAACCACCCTAGGCAGGGAGGGAGTATAGTAACCTGAGAAGCCCCATCAGCCTGGCCTGCCTCCTGAGAGGCCACATCCTGCAATAACAAAGACTCTCCCTGGGATCCCAAAGAAACCTCCGGTGGAACCACCGGCTCCACCGACACCTCTAAAGAACCGGCCCAGTACTGACGGTTCCTCTAGCCTAGGTTTAACTGCTTTGTCCTTGCGCTTCTTCGAAGAAGCGGGCCTTGGAGCATCCGACGGCATTTTATAATTGCACCGCTTCAAGACTAACCTGGCACAATCTAATCTTCTCTTAATAGTGCGCTTATTGAATCTAGCACAAGAGCGACACCCAACAACGCCGTGCTCAGGCCCTAAACAAGGAATACACAAAGTATGGTAGTCTCTATGCGGTATCTGTTTCCCACAAGAAATACAATTATTCACTTTTTCTGACATCCGGTAAACCACTGAGGCAAGAAAAAACTAAAATATTCCCCAACGGGGTACTTAGCCAACTTTGACTCGGTCTGAAACTCCGAAATCGAACAATTTCAGAACGCCAACCGGCACTTGCAACGCTGCTTCTGCATCGGACCATGCGGCAAAAAAGACTGAGGATATGACGTCGGTCATGCGCATTTCTACCCTGACGTCCTGATGTCAGTCAAATGCGCCTGGACCGACGTCAGCCTTATACTTTGATATTCGGGCCGACCGAGGACAGCGGACTACCCTAGTGTAAGGACTGCAGCAATGTGAGATGAAGAACATCTGAGTCCGCACCACCACCATACTGTGCCTCTTTTCTCCCAAATTCAGTACCTGCTTTCCTTGTCCAATGCTTCTGCCTGTTCTTGCCATAAGGTCTAATAAATACCATTCTGTTTCTCAGTAGTCATCTTGGGATTAGTGCTTCTGTTTTACTCCTTGTAAGAGAAGGTACATGAGGACATTATTACCTTCAGACTGCTGATCATTGAAAAGCCTAATAACTGCTTCATAGGTGCCAGCTTGGAATTTGTGCTTATATTTTAGGTCTATAATACCAGATCAAATGTTTAGGTTATCGAACACCTAAACATCAAACTGGTAATATCGAAAGCAATAAAACATGAACGGCCGATTTAACACAAGGAAAGCATTCCCCTTGGCTGTTAGCCGGATTTTGCCATTTTGTCTACTGTAGAGCGATCTCGGAGTTGGTATACTTAGTTAGGGGGTGTGGGGGGGGTACAAACAACCCTTGCTTGGCTTTAAAGTTTTTTTTTTTTTTGTGGCCAATAGAAGTCTTTCCCTGTGGCGTTCGCGGTTTTTAGTTTCAATATTACCAGTTCAATGTTTAGGTGTTCGATAACCTAAACATTTGATCTGGTAATATAGACCTCTTATTTTGCACCTGGTGAGAGAAGGGGCAGAGTTCATAGTTTCCTGACTGCTTCTGGCTGTAAAATGAGTGCCAGTGTTTGACCTTCATGATTGATTTGGTTGCTATTCAAGGCATCTACCAAAAGGCTACAAACAACAAATATACAGACTCTTACATCATCTGGGATAAAACTATGGATCACCAAATAGTCTGTGGTCTGTTTCTCATCTTGGGACTGGTGCTGCTGTTTTGCTTCTGGTGAGAGAAGAAACAAAGGAGCATTGTATTCCAACAGAGTGAAGCTGTGGTGAGACCAACACTAGTAGTTGTCAGGCAGTAGCAATTCAGGTGACTCCCCTCTTTTCATCATTCTTGACAAGCTAATTATTTCTTTTCAGTAAGTACTGCTTGATTTGCTTTTAACTTCAGAATATCTGCCTAAATACTTCATCCATGAATCATCAGGCTCTAGTTATTAATTAGTTCCCCCTCAAGTGATTGTCAATGTCCTGTATAGCCACATGCACACACCTTGAGTTGACATTTTTCTTGGAAAAGCACCATTGGAATTTGACCAATACCTAGTTGCACACAGGATGAGTAATTTGCAGTGACAAGCACTGCCCCCAGAGTTGCAAACCAAATGCTCTGGACATTAGACAGTTGGATTGGGAATATAAAGTAATTAATAAAAAAGGTATGCTGCAATGGATATGAACGTTCCCACTATCTCTGTTACCAGCTTGGTTGATGTGGGTATCCTGAGACAATATAGAAATTCCCTCGTGTTTACTGACAACCAGTTAATTCTCAAACAAACTGATATGGTATGTGACAGAAGTATTTACAGAATGTCACTGGAGGCAAAGCTCTCACATAAAACTACTCCTAATGTCAATATGGTTGTTAATAGTACACACACTGCCTATCACACAGAATTCACAGCAGACCCACATATGCTGAGGCACTTAAATGTAACCTTCCTAAACCCCAAAGACATCCCAGATGAAGTACACATAGCAAACACCCTCAACAGTCCCAAATGCACTCTTTCAAAACAAAACCCACATCAACACATACAGCCACATCTCATGGGGCCTCTACTTCAAAGCCCATAAGGCAAATCACCACACAATCCAACATTCTGGTCATTGGAGACTCAATTGTGAGACACACTGATGTCCCTCTCAACAGGATGAGTAGGGAGAAAGTTACGGTCAGTCGCTTATCAGGCACCGGGATCTACCACACGTACTCAGGTCATTGGACCACAAGTATCAGTATGACTCAGTCATAGTCCATGTGGGTGTAAATGACCTGAGGCATACCTCCATAGACTATATGAAGACAGACAGCATGGAGCTTTTGGAATATGTGTCCAGGCTAATGTGAGCCTAGCATTGAGCAGCATTTTACCTTCTCCAAAGATGATGTCACAATACAAACAAATTATAACTAACTTTAATAACTCGCTTAGTTTCTGGTGTCATTCTAAGTGGGTGCAGTATTTGTCAGCATGGAAGGAGATGGTTAACAGACCACACTGCTCTGCCAGGGATGGTCTGCACCTCTCCCCTCTAGGCTTTTGAATATTAGCTAAAGCATTGTCCTCCTCCACAGTGCTTTATTTAGGCAATGCCAAAGTGAAAGTACTTCAACGCAGAAAATCAAAACCAAGAAAATCTAAAGGTGTTACTGCTCAGTGCTAGGAGTCTAAACAAAAATTAGAGAATTCTGATGTCTGTGCAGTCACTGAGACATGGTTTAAAGCAGAGGACAGCATACCAACAGTGCAAGATTATAATACCTTCCACACACTTAGACCATCTACTACATAGACAGGAACTAAAGGTGGAGGTGTCTCAGTTTACATTAAAAATATACCTCAAGGCTGGTCAAACAGGAAAATGCACTTGAGCTTCTCCATGTTCAAATCACCATAGACAAAATTCAATACCACTTCCTTGCAGGCTGTAGGCCTCCATCTATGACCCAGGAAACCCATACCATGTATATAAACTTATTGGAAATACTCACCATCCAACCCAATATCATATTCATGGGTGACTTTAATTACCCCACTATTAACTGAGAATCATATACAACACTAAACATACAGGCACAGAGATTTCTGGATTTTGTACACACAAACTCCCTGGACCAGACTGTCAATACATCAAACAGGTGTGCAATCATACTGGATCTGGTCCTCACTAATATGGATGAGTGCTGCACACCCCCTAGTGTAATGTCTTCTCTGGTAAGGTCAGACCGCAAAATTGTCTCCTTTGAAGTAAAAATAAAACCTAGAACCCTAAATAATCCTGGAATATTCAGGAACTACTCTAAGGCTAACTTCCTACTAAGTGATAACCTGGCAAAAGTTCAAGCCCCCATAAATCCTGAGAACACTGCTGCCTATGCAGAACTGTTCGCAGAAACCTTATTGTCGCTCTCCTACTTCGGACACAATAGAAGAGTCTTCGTGGGTTCTGTTCAAGCAGCTTTATTTTATACTAACACATCACTATAGAAGTTTACTGACTTTAACTTAAGTAACTTGTATACAAACTAACAACTGCGATCATGCATGCTCTTATTCTGGCTGCTCTTACAATATGGCATTAGGGAGTGCACGTCTGGAATTTATACATGCACATACAGCATGGACATGCTTCTTAAAGACACAGCGCACTTCACTTGCATTCTGATCTACATCCTCCCACTTTGAGAAATAGATCATACAACGCTAGGAGTCTGTTTAGCATGCAGAAATCACAGGTAATTATTTGTCATGCATTACACAATACTAAGCACGCATATGTATACAATCAAGTCCACGCTGCTGCATATTTCACACTAGGCTTTGATACTCATCCACATTGTGTGACATAAAATTAGGAATTAGATTTAGCAACTGGAACTGTCTCTGCAAAATGTTTGACCTGTGGAATGTCTGGAACATTTTCTGGAATGGAATCAGAATTTTGGAACACCTTCTGGTATGGAAACAGTGTCTAATTCACTCTTAGATTTGAAGTCTGCATCACAGAAACAATGACACTGTGATGGTGATGATGATTCTGGTACAGGAAGAAAATGTCTGTGGCTCTTCCTATATTCCACACCCTCGGAGTCTACCAGGTAGGATCTTGGCTTGGCACAGATGCCTGTAATCTGTCCAATTTAATCAAAACCTTTTGTTGTCTGGATTCGTACCGTCTCTCCTTCTCTCAATGGATGAAGTAATCTGCTCAATTTGTCGTAACTAGATTTCTGGATATTATGCTTCTTAATAGTGTTCAGCAGTATGGACTCTTGCAGGGAAACAGCACTACAAATGCAACGTTTGCTCTGAGAGTGTTGATGGAGAGGTACAGAGAAGGTCAGAAGGAGTTGCACTGTGTCTTTGTGGACTTAAGAAAGCATATGACAGGGTGCCTAGAGAGGAGTTGTGGTATTGTATGAGGAAGTCGGGAATGGCAGAGAAGTATGTAAGAGTGATACAGGATATGTACAAGGGTAGTGTGACAGCGGTGAGATCTGCTGTAGGAGTGACAGATGCATTTAAGGTGGAGGTGGGATTACATCAAGGATCAGCTCTGAGCCCTTTCCTATTTGCAATGGTAATGGACAGGTTGACAGACGAGATCAGACAGGAGGCCCCGTGGACTATGTTGTTTGCAGATGATATTGTGATCTTTTGAAACCCTGCAGAGGTGGAGATATTCTTTAGAGAGGAGAGGAATGAAGGTCACCAGGGCTAAGACAGAATATATGTGTGTGAATGAGAGTGAGGATAGAGGAATGGTGAGGATGCAGGGAGTAGAGCTGGCAAAGGTGGATGAGATTAAATACTTGGGATCAACAGCTCAGAGTAATGGTGAGTGTGGAACAGAGATGAAGAAGAGCGTACAGGCAGGATGGAGTGGGTGGAGAAAAGTGTCAGGAGTGATTTGTGACAGACGGGTACCAGTCAGAGTGAAAAGGAAGGCATACAAGTGGGTAGTGAGACTAGCTATGTTATATGGGTTGGAGATGGTAGCATTGACAAAAAGGCAGGAGTCAGAGCTGGATGTGGCAGAGTTAAAGATGTTAAGATTTGCACTGGGTGTGACGAGGATGGACAGGATTAGGAATGAGTATATCAGAGGGTCAGTTCAAGTTGGATGGTTTGGAGACAAAGCCAGAGAGGCAAGATTGCATTGGTTTGGACATGTGCTGTGGAGGGATGCTGGGTATATAGGGAAAAGGATGGAGCTGCCAGGTAAGAGGAAAAGAGGAAGGCCTAAGATTAGGTTTATGGATGTGGTGAGAGAGGACATGAAGGTGGTTGGTGTGACAGGGCAAGATGCAGAGGACAGGAAGAAATGGAAACAGATGATCCGCTGTGGCGACCCCTAACAGGAACAGCTGAAAGAAAAATAAGACACTTCTTAACCAATTGAGCCTTGGTGGTTTTATTGTTCTTAGGTTTAGGCTTCAATAAACTGGAATTAATGGGTAGCGTAGTACTAGTTTGCCTGAAAAGTAGTCTTTGAGCAGGTGAGCCAAGAATATCATCACAGAGTATGTTTCTGAGATTAAGTAAATTCAAGAACACATCGGTATTGTCACACTTTGACCTTTCAAGTAACTGCTTTGCACTCTGCACTGCACGTTCAACTAAGCCATTGGACTAAGGATATTCAGGACTGCTAGTAACATGTACAAAGTCCCATTCTCTTGCAAATTTCTGAAACAAATGGCTACTAAATTGACTACCATTGTCAGAAAGAACTTTGTGTGGACTACCATGAACTGAAAAAGTATGTTTCAACTTGGTAATAACAGCAGTGGATATTAGGTTTGGTAGTAGATCAATATCAAACCAATTTGAATAAGAGTCTACCAAAACCAAGTAGTGTTGATTGTTCCACTCAAACATATCAGCTGCAACAGTAGACCAAGGTAGTTCAGGAACTGGACTTATCTGAAGTGGTTCTTTGCAAATGCAGTCTAGTACTACTGCATACTGAACAAGAAGAAAGTACTGCATCAATGTATTTTGGTAATGAAGGCCAAAATACTAATTCTCTAGCTCTTCTTGTAGTGGATGCGGATCCTGGGTGACCACGATGCAAAATCTGGATATATTCTTGTTGTAAAGGAGCAGGAACAACAATTTTAGGACCTTTGAAAATAATGCCATCTTCCATCAACAATTCATCTCTGTAAGGAAAATAGTTTGCACTTTAGGTGGCACACTAGATTGTTTTGATGGCCATCCAACATTAATGTAGAGCTTGAGCTTCTGCAAAAATTGGATCAGTCTGAGTCTGATCTCTCAACTCATCAGGTCTAGTGGTAGAAAAATTATGCACATCAAAGTTAAAATTCTCTGTGTCAAGCTGTTCTGTCATATTTCTGGGCGATCTGGATAAGGTATCAGCCAGAGCAAGTTGCCATTCGTGTAGATCATTTTGAAATAGTACTTTTGCAATTTGAGCATCATTCTTTGTAATCTCACTGGAGCGGAATGCATAGGCTTCTTTAGAATAGTAACTAGAGGTTGGTGGTCAATTTCAATCTGAATAGCTCGACCATAAATACAACCATGAAACTTAGAACATGCAAATACTATTGCCAAAAGATCCTTATAAATCTGAGCACAATGCATCTCAGTTTGGGTTAGTGTTCTAGATGCATAGGCTACTGGCCTGCCCCCTTGATATATAACTGCATCAAGACCAAATTTTGAAGCATCATAGGAAAGAGTAACTGGTTTGTTCACAACATAGTATCTTAAGGTGGGGGGGGGGCAATTTTCTCCTTAAGGTCTTCAAATGCCTTCTGGTGCTGTTCCAACCATGACCATGCAACATTTTTGCGCATTAGCTCTCTTAAAGGTGCTGTCAACTCACCGAAGTCTTGTATAAACCTATCTAAATAGTTGACCATGCCTAGAAAATGTTGTAGAGCTTGTACATTATCTAGTGCTGGCATATCAAGAATAGCTGCTTGCTTGGTTGGGTCTGGTCTCAAGCCTGTACTCGTGAACAAATGACCTACATATGTAACTTCTGGAAGTCTAAATTTGCACGTCAGAGGATTAAGCTTCATGTTTACTTCACATGATCTATCTAGAACTTTCTTGAGGTTTCTGTCATGCTCTGCTTCACCATTGCCTCCAAACAATAAATCATCTACTATTATGACACAAGGATAACCCAAACAAATTGGCTGCATTCCACTCTGAAAGACTTCACTTGCAGAATTTACTCCAAATGGCATCCTTAGGAATATGTATCTGCCAAAAGGAGTACCAAAAGTAGTTAGAAATGAAGATTTGTGATCAAGCATCACTTGCCAAAATGAACTCTTTGCATCCAAGACAGAGAAAACAGTGGTATTCAGTATTAAGGCTGCAACCTCTTTGACTGTGCACATTGGATGATACAGTCTCTTTAATGCTTTGTTCAGATCTCTTGGGTCAATATATAGTACAGTTTTGTACCTACCATAAATGTAGATGTTCGAAGATCCACATTGCTGCAGTCCTTACTTATGGGTAGTCCACTGTCCTCGGTCGGCCCGAATACCAAAGTATTAGGCTGACGTCGGTCATGGGCGCCTAGATCTGACATCAGAGCGTCAGGGTATAAAGGCGCATGACCGACGTCATATCCTCAGTCTTTTCTTGCCCCAGATGTCAGAAGGCCAAACCAGAAAGGCCACAGCCAAAAACAGAATACCTCCCAAAAACATGCCCAACAACAACCATCACCTAAAGCATAGCACCAAGTCAAACTACAGAGGGAAGGAGGGAGGGTTATTGGACTGCAGCAATGTGGATCTTCGAACATCTACATTTATGGAAGGTACAAAACTGTACTATGTTCTTCATCTCACATTGCTGCAGTCCTTACTTATGGGTAGAATCCCAAAGCAATGGGAAAGGGAGGATGGTAAAAATCATAAAGCATTAGGGGCCGCTAAAATGCCCTGTAAAATTGCAGTGGCAAATCCAGCCCTAGACTTAGAATAAAGAGGAAGGTGGTAATGTTTAGAAAAGGTATGCACTGAACTCCAAGTAGCTGCCTCCAAAATGTCTTTTGTAGCTACCCCACTTATAAAGGCCGTAGAAGTAGCAGTAGCCCTAGTGGAATGAGGCCTGATTCCAGCAGGAATCTCCTTACCATGATGGGAATAACAGAAAGAAATACAAAACCCAATCCATTTAGAAATAGTTTGTTTTGAAACAGGTTTACCCTGTGAACCCAAAGCAAAAGAAACAAACAATTGCTGAGACTGTCTGAACTCCTTGGTTCTGCTCAAATAATAACGCAACTGCCTGTGAATATCCAAAGTATGCAAAATTTTCTCCCCTTTATTTTTGGGGTTTGCATAAAAAGTAGGCAAATGAATAGTTTGATTTAAGGCCACACTAGAAACCACTTTAGGCATAAAGGAAGGATTAGTACGCAAAGATACCCTATCCTTATGAAAAATCAGGAAAGGCTCCACTGCCATGAGGGCCTGTAATTCAGAAACCCTTCTTGCAGAGGTAATGGCCAACAAAAAAGCAGTTTTCCATGATAAATACTTTAACTCGGCAGTAGCTGCAGGCTCAAAAGGTTGTAGAGTAAGTTTTTCCAACACAAAATTGAGATCCCAAGCAGGAGTAGGAGCTCTACGTGGGGGTCTTATATTCTTTGCCCCTCTAAGAAATTGCTTAAACCAAGGATGAGAGAATAAAGGAGGGTCACAATCATAGTGAGCAGAAATGGCTGCAGCATGGACCTTTATTGAGGAGAAAGACAAACCCTTGTCCAATAACTCAGTAAGATATTGAAGAGCAACACTTAAATCAGGTTTGGAGACATCAAAGTCCTTTCCTTTGCTCCAAATAAAAAATCTCCTCCATTTATCAGCGTAAACTTTCCTGGTACTAGGCCTCCTGGCCCCCAAAATAACATTCAAAACTTGTTGTGGAAGCTGAGACCCTCCAGAGTCTAAAACAGAATATGCCAAGCTGTTAGATGCAGAGACTGAATCTTGACATTGAGGAAGTGACTGTCCTCTTGTGACAAAAGGTGCGGAATCAAAGGCAGAGGCCATGGAGGTTCTCGTACTAAACTCCTCAGTAGTGGGTACCAGTGTTGTCGAGGCCAATCCGGTGCTATCAAAATCATGGTTGGCTTGTCTTGTCTGGCCTTCAAAAGTACCTTGGGAAGAAGAGGCAGAGGTGGAAAGGCATATACATGCAGATTGTTCCAACTGAAAGATAGAGCGTCCACCTTCCAAGCTGTGCGATGAAACATTTTTGTGCAAAACTTTGGCAACTGGTAATTTAGTGGAGAAGCGAACAGATCTATGTCTGGAGTTCCCCATAACACTGTCAACTGTTGAAATACATGAGGATCCAATTTCCACTCGTGAGGATCCACTATTTGTCTGCCCAATACATCTGCTAAGGAGTTCTGTGCTCCTGGTAGAAACCTTGCCTGAAGATTGAGGTGTAGATTGAGAGCAGTTTCCCACAGAATCATCGCTTGCCTGCAAAGAGGGTAAGAATGGGTTCCCCCCTGCTTGTTGATGTACCACATGACAGTAGTGTTGTCCGTTTGAATCAACACCTGCCCTGGACGAAGAAAATCTTTGAAAGCCATCAGTGCAAACTGGACTGCTAACATTTCCTTCAAGTTGATATGCAAATGTTGGAGTTTGACAGGCCACGTGTTTTGCACCCATTTTCCATTGAGGTGTGCTCCCCAAGCCTTGTCCGAGGCATCTGTCGTTAGAATCTGACTCGCCTCTGGCCGGGTCACAGAGAGTCCCTTGTTTAGGTGACATTCCTGAGCCCACCACAAAAACTCCTTCTGAATGCAAGGTATTATCTGAATGACAGTGTCTAGATCTTGGCAGTGCTGTGTCCACACATTTTTGAGATACCATTGAAGCTTCCTCATATGCAATTTGGCATTGGGAAGCACCAGAATACAAGATGCCATGAACCCCAAGGCTTGAAGGACTGTCCTTGCAGTCAGCCTGGACCGTAGAGACATTTGCTGAAAATAAAGAGAAAGGCTTCTTTGTTTGTCCGGGGTCAAAAAAGCCATCTGGGAAGCTGTATTCAGTCTCACACCCAGAAAGCACATGTCCTGAGAGGGTACTAGACTGGACTTTGTTTCGTTCACAGAATACCCTGGGCATCTTAACACTGCCATCACATACTGTAGATGATGAAGAAGTTCGTCCCTTTCTTGTGCAATAATCAGACAGTCGTCCAAATAAGGATAAATCTGTATTCCTCTTAGTCTGAAAAATGCTATCACTGGAGCCAGAACCTTTGTGAACACTCTGGGCGCAGTAGATAAGCCAAAGGGCAATGCAGAGAACTGATAATGTAAATTTTCAGCCCGAAAACGCAGGTACCTCCTGCAACTGGGCCTGATAGGAACATGAAGGTAAGCCTCTTTGAAATCCAGAGTAACCATCCAGTGATCTTTTCCCAACAGAGGTAAAAGCTGTTGTAAAGTCAGCATCTTGAACTTTGGAATGTCCAGGTAAGTGTTGAGGATAGATAAATCCAAAATTGGTCTCCACGTGTTTCCTTTCTTTGGAACTAGAAACAGGCGAGAATAAAATCCTAGGCCCACTTCTGACAGAGGAACTGGCTGTATAGCTCCTATTTGAAGAAGTAAAGAAATTTGTCTGTGAGCCTCTATCCTTTGCCGAGGAGGGACGTCTGGCATGCCTTTGAAAGGAGGCATGGTATGGAAATAGAACTTGTAACCTCGGTTTATAATGTCCAATACCCATTTGTCCTGGGTGACTAAATGCCAATTTTGCTTGAAAAGAGCCAATTTTCCTCCCAAAGGAGCTGCCAGGCAAGAGGAATCTGGCAGCTGAAAATGCAGGTCATTGGGCCTGTTTACGAAAGGACTGGCCCCTGCCCTCACCAGCAGATTGAGCAGGCGAACTCCATTGTCTCGGCCTGAAGGTACTCTGAGCTCTGCCCCTACCACGCCTAGATCTACCCCTAGACTGAGAATCAGAAGAAGGGTACGTCCACCCCTTAGTAGGCCAATTTCTACTAAACTTTGGAGGTTGTACCTGCAAAAAATCTTTAACAGTCTGCATAGACTTAGCCTTGTCTTCCATTTTCTTTAAGACTGACTCCACAGGAGGACCAAACAAAACGTCAGACTGCAAAGGGGCATCCAGAATTCTAGACTTAACATGCTCAGACAAATTCTGATCCTTAAGCCAGGCGTGCCTACGAATAACTGAACCAGTGGCAGCCACCCTAGAAGAAGCCTGTAAAGCATCAAAACCACATTGCAAAGAGTGCTTACCCACCTGTTCAGAAACATGCACTAAATCCTGCAATTCTTTACACTCTATGCCCTCTGCCAAAGCATCCACTTTAGATCTTAGCTGAGAAAGGAGGAAATTCTGATACTTCAACATATGAAACTGGCAGTTCAAAGCTCTCATTGCTAAAGTAGAAGAGGTATACACCTTCTTACCCCATTTATCCAAAGCTCTAGCTTCCTTATCCAAAGGAACCGGATTCTTAACAACAGAGGCTCTAACACCCTAAGGCCCCTGACTAATAGTTTCTGGGTCCACCCTAGGACTCTTATACAGATATTTATGAGCCTCAGGCACCCTGTAATACCTGTCCGGTTTAACTGGCGCAGGAGGCACAGAATCTGGATTAAGGGAAGCTTCCGAGAAAACATCTGAAACAACATCCAAAACCGGAGGTATAGCTAAGGGTCTATGCTGTGGTAAAAACAAGAACTCCCTAAGCCTCTTCCGGGAATCAGAGTAATCCTGTCCCTCCCACTTAAAATGCTCCCTCATGGAATGCAGAGTTTCTGAAAATGAAAAATCCTCTGGAGGAGAAGCAGAAGGAGTGGAATCCTCTGCATCAGAATCAGAATAAGGAGGGAAATCTTGAATGTCCTCAGTAGAAGACTCTGAATCATCTGAGGCCTGCTCCAAACTTTCCAACTCTGGCTCCATCCTGGGCCTCTTATCAGGAGGGGGCATAGAACCTCTAATTAAAGAAATTAAATCCTCTGCCATTTTAAGCATGTGCTTTTTAGGCACAGACCCTGAAGAACCAGAACTGGCACCAGAGGAAGGCAAAACAGACCTGCCCTTAGAAGGAGCCTTAGAAACAGTAGCAGAAGGCCTAACCACCTTAGGCATAGAAGGGAGAATAGTAACCTGAGAGGCCCCTTCAGCCTGGCCTGCCTCCTGAGAGGCCACATCTTGTAAAATCAAAGTTTCCCCCTGGGACTCAACAGAAACTTCAGCCGGATCCACCTGTTCAGCTGTAGCTTCTAAAGGTCCGGCGTCCGAAACGGACGAATCATCCTGCCTAGGCTTTAAAGATTTGTCTTTGCGCTTCTTAGTAGAAGCAGGCGCCGGAACATCCGACGGCATGTTATAATTACACCTCTTGCCAAAAACTAACCTAGCGCAATCTAACCTCCGTTTTATAGTGCGCTTATTAAACCTAGCACAAAACCGACACCCGACTACGTCGTGCTCCGGTCCCAAACAAGGAATACAAAGCGAGTGGTAATCCCTATGCGGTATCTGTTTCCCACAAGAAATACAATTATTCACTTTTTCTGACATCCGGTAAGTAACTGAGGCAAGAAAAAACAAAAATATTCCCCAACGGGGTACTTAGCCCAACTTGGTATCGGTCTGAAACTCCGAAAACGAAAAATTTCAGAACGGCACTTGCAACTCTGCTTCTGCATCGGACCATGCGGCAAAAAAGACTGAGGATATGACGTCGGTCATGCGCCTTTATACCCTGACGCTCTGATGTCAGATCTAGGTGCCCATGACCGACGTCAGCCTAATACTTTGGTATTCGGGCCGACCGAGGACAGCGGACTACCCATAAGTAAGGACTGCAGCGATGTGAGATGAAGAACATATTCTGATTTTGTCTGAGCCTTTTTTGTGAGGTGCTGCCATAGACGATACCCATTCAGTTGGTTCTGTGACCGGACAAATCACACTTTGCTGCATCATTTTATCCAACTGAGTCTTAACTTTAGCCTGTATAGTTATCAGAACTCTTCTTGCTGGTCTTACTATGGGAATGACCTCAGGGTCTAACTTTATGGAATACACAGCTGGAAGTTTGCCTAACCTGTCATCGAAAACATCAGCATACTCTGAGAAAATGGCTTCAGAAAAATTTAGAACTCGGAAATGCACTTACATGATGGACTTCTTTAGCAAAATAAAGCAGATTCATTCTTAAACTATCTTTGAGACCCAATAAAGATTGCACTGGTCTTCAGACTACATAGAATAACAAGTTATAACAGTTCTCGGCCAAATAACATGAAAGCATCACCGAACCTTCGGTTTGAATTTCTTCACCTCCATAAGAAACAAGTCTTGCACTACTGGCTACATTGAGTTGTTCGTTAGTTCTCACTTTAGCAAATGTGTCTGCTAATATAATATTACAGTTTGACCCAATGTATACTTTGAGCTCTGTGGATTTTCCATTAATCCGGACAGTATAAAACACTTCGCTTCTTGTTAATAAATTCACTGCATCATCTCTTTCATCAAGCACTGATATACCATCTACATAGAAAGCTGTCTGCTTCGGCTCTATTTGATCAACTTGCATCTTTGTGTTACCCTTCTTTACAACTGCGTGAGGCTTACTTGATTTACAAAACTTTTGAAAGTGGTTCCTTTTTTACACTTGTAACATTGCTGACCAAATGCTTCTCTCTTTTAGACTCATGATTTGCACCACAATTGTGACACTTAGCAATAAAGCTAGACTTGGGTTTTGCTGATTCATGCTTATACTGTACTGAACTGCAGCAAGCTCCTTCTTAGAACTTACTGGAAAGCTATGTGTCTTCCCTATAAACTTTATAGCTGCCATGTGCTTGGACCTACTTTTGTTTGCCACGTGTTGCATACTGTCTACATTTGCTCTAGAGCCAACTGAAACCACGCTCTTGTCTCTCGCAAACATACTTATGTGTTTTTCTGTTACCTCATGGATTTGACAAGTCTCTATGGCTTTGCTCAATGTTAAATCACTGTCACAAAGTAAAATTTTTCTCACAGCAGCACTAATACTACACACAAGCCTGTCCTTTATCAGCTCATCTTTTAAGTCACTAAACCGACGCATCTTAGCTTTGTTTCTCAGGTCAGTTATATAAGCTGCAAATGCTTCCCCTGGTTTTTCATCTCTTGTGTAAAACAAATGCCTCTCTAATGTAATTTGTCTGGGGGTTACACATTTCTCTGAACTTGGACTTCAAACACTATGGGTCTTCACTTGATTCAGCCTGTACAACAATATGACAGTTTTCACCTTCTCCTTTATATACTGCTGGTGCATACACAAATGAACACTCTCTAGCTGCATATGCTGCTTGTATAAAAATATCGTATTCTTGCTCAAATATTCTCCAATTCTCTGCAATATTCTGATCAAATACAAGTGGGTAGGGGCTTTCGAAATCGGTCAGCTATATTAACACATACCAGTGAGAGTCGATTATCCAAACTAATTGGGACCTAGGGTAGTTTGCATAATCAAACTGTTCAGATAATCAAACATACATTCAACCGGATAAAAAAAAAAAAATACAAAAATCTTCTTTTTTCTGCATGCCTTTCAACCATTCAGTGATTCCAATAGATAATAAAGAATATTTTTCACACATGAGCGGGCTACAAGCTCAAAGATATGCACAAGAAAATATGTATAATGTTTATATATTCAGACTTTATGATTTTTCCTACCCAAAAGCTTTGGAAGGCTGCGTTCAGATAATTGACGTTTCTGATAATCGACATTCAGCTAATCGACTATCTACTGTAAGTACAAACAGACACTCATGCACATATGCCAGTATTTTGTAACTTTGTCCAATGCCTTTGTGCTTCTGAATTTATACCTTTTGGGCTTTTTGAAATAATGCTAATGAACAAACTCGCAGTACCTTTGAATAATTGGATTTTATGAAATAAACTTTTTGTGCGTATTAACACTCTTGTAATATCGTTTTGCAATAAATCACCTCTTAGTGTAAGAAATATATCAAATAACTGCATGATGCAAAAAAACTAGACCTGTCTTGCCCAAAACTCAATAACATTTCGAAGAAGTTGCACTTTGCGAATAACTGCATACAGCACACTGAAATGTCCCCAAAATGGCAGTACCTTGCTAGGCCACTCGTGCAAGAATCACTCTGTAATGGCGGCACTTTGTGAATAGACACACCCAGCACAAGAAACTTTTCAAAATGGTATATGTTGACTGTATCTCATGAAATAGTTACACTTTGCACACAATAAACTCTTTAAAATACATGTACAGTAATAAGCACAAACTGTAAGGACTTTTACACACTTTGAGATACTTCAAATAACCTTATTTAATGCCCTTGATACAATATGAAGTCATAGTTATGCCAAAACATAGCGCTTTGCCAAAACACATGCAGTCGCCTTGCTTTATTTTTGCTTAATGTGCCCTTTTTGACCTCATTATATTTATTTTGCTTGTTTAAGCCCTTTTCATGCCCAACATACATTTATTGTGCTCGTTTTACTCTAAACAAGCCCAATTTTGCTTTAAACATACTTGTTTTACTTTAAGCATGCTCATTTTGCTTTACTGTTAATTGTTCATCAAATACCTTTGTTTTAAACATTTCTTTTTAGCCAGCGAACTTTTTCTGCCTTCCTCTTGCTCAGTAATGTGGTTTGTGCCCTTGTAATGCCCCGTTTTATCTCTTCTATCAAATAAACACTTCATGCTATTTCTCCTTACCTTTGAGACTTTTCTGGATCTTTTTTGTGCTGGTTTCTCTTAGTTTTAACTTCACTGTCATCTCTGCACCTCATGGCTCAGAATCTTATTCTCTGTGATCCCGGTTCTGACACCATGTCACTCCTTACTTTAGACACAATAGAAGAGCCTTTTTGGGTTCTGTTCAAGCAGCTTTATTTTATACAAACACATCACTATAGAAGTTTACTGACATTAACTTGAGTAACTTATATACAAACTAACAACTGCAATCATGCATGCTCTCACTCTGGCTGTTCTTACAAAATGGCACTAGGAATTGCACGTGTCTAGAATTTAGACACATACGGCCTTGCCATGCTCCTTAAAGCTATAGCACACTTCACTTGCATTTTGATCTACACTTATATAAACATTTTAATAGCTGCATAGATGCAGCTGCACTCACCTGGAAGAAGGACAGAACTAACTAAAAAAACTAGACACCCTTGTAAAATCAGAATCACAACATCAATGGGCTGTATTGAAGGAAGAAAATCATGGCAAAAATTAGGAGATGCAGCACCCAGCAGGATAAAATCACTCTCATCAACTAAACAAACAACTCAGAGGACAAAGTCTAACAAAGTCAAATTTGAGGTAAATTTGGCCTCCCAGGCCAAGGACAACCAGAAGACATTCTTTAGCTATGCCTGCAACCTCAAAGGCAATACACAATTGTGTGCAGAGATCATTGTAAATGGAACCATCTATACTGTACCCTTTTCCCCCCTCAACCTTCCCCTCAGGAAATACCATCAAATATAACTCCCCCTGATATCACTAGGGAACATGTCTTTAATGCTCTCTCTTTGAGCCCAAAAACATTGCATCAATGGGCTCAGGCAATATCCTAGAATGCCTTCTGAATAACATGAAACATGACCTATCAGGCCCTCTGGAATTACTATTTAACTACAGCCTCCAAACCGGATTTGTGCTTCATGAATGGAGAACAGCAACAGTCATCCCTCTGCACAAAGTGGACCATCTACAGACCCTGGAAACTACTGACCCAAAAGGCTCACTAGTCTCATATGTAAAGCCTTGGAAATGATCAATAATAACATAGGAAACCACCAGAAACTGGACCCAGCCCAGTTTGGTTTCATCACAGGCAGGTCATGCCTATTCAACTTGGTGGACTTCTTTGCAAAGAAGGTCACCAAAGCAATGGATGAGGGGAAAATAGTTCACACTGCCTGCCTTGACCTGGCAAAGGCATTTGACACAGCACCCCATTCAGGCATTGTTGACAAACTTCAGAGGTTAGGTACAAACCCTTATGTCACCCGATGGATTGCCAGCTGACTCTCAAGCAGGACCCAGGAAATTAGAATTCGGGAGTCCACTGCTACAAAGAGGCCAGTCACAAGCAGAGTTCCTCAGGGTTTGGTCATGGGACTGCTGCTTTTGACATTTACTTCTCTGAAGTCAAGGCCAATGTCAACGGCCTCTGGCTGACTAAATTTCCTGAGGATTGTAAATTAGGAACTGTCATTGAATCACCCACCAACACAAATGTTCTCCGGGTAGGGTGGACACAGACAAACAAGTGATGTCAGTGACATTGGCTAAAACTATATGCCAAGAAATGGATAGTAGTGTCCTTTGGGAAGTCATCTATCCCTGATAACTACCATATTGACAACATAGCAGAGCTGACCCAGTAGTCAGGGACTTGAGAACACACATAGACAGTAATCTAGCCTCTGACCATCAGTGTCTACAGTAGTAAGGAAATCATTCCATGTTGCATTACTTATAAACAAAGGTATAGCATGTAGGCCAAGGAAGTCATAGTTCCACTGCATTTGGCATTCATCAGATCTATTATTGAATACAATGCCTCCTTTGGTATGTACCTAACCAAACATATCCAACAACTGGAAGTAACATGTTCTATACAGACCGCCACAAGGCCCTATCCCTGTATTCTCTGTCTCCTACAGGCCTTTGAGAGAAGATCTATGCCTGGCATACAAGGCATTGTTAGACCACAGTCTGATGGACCTCTTGCATATCCGTAAAACAAAAAGCACCAGAATTACCCATTCTAAAGATTTAAAGCTTGCCTGTGATATAAATAGGGCATGCTGCAGAGACAAATATTTATCCCAGAAACTACCCCTTGTCTGGAACAAGCTCCCCATCTATGTGAAGCAGAGTTCCTCCCTAACCCAATGCAAGTTTAATTTGGACAGTTCGATGGGGGAACAGGAAATACACCCTTGATTTGGCACCTATGTCTCCAATGGTCACAGACATCCTGTAAATGGTTCAACTACCAGGCTCTTGCATGTAAATGTTTCACCTCCCAAGCCCCTGCTTACACTTATCAAGGGTGCCAGAACTTGTCAGAGATTTGGGAAGCATGGCTAAGCTTAAAAAGGCCCTTGTGTTACTAGCCTAGTAAGCACCTATGACCCTAGGTTTTGTATATCCTTACTCCATTGTCATGAATGCTTTATATATTTGCTTTCACTTTTATCTACCAAATAGTATGCCAAGTCTGCTGCCAATACATGTGCTGTTCGCTCTGTTTACAAACTCATATCTCTATTTAACAGTATGCATAAAACTTAACTGCATTAGATTTTGTTTAGCTCATATATCATACATGATGCATCAAAGATCAAAGTACAGTTGACACTAAGCAAACACTGAATAGATGATTTTTTCAGCTTGACACATGTTCCTACTTCCATCATTGTTACAGCACTCCCTGTGACTTCAGCATGTGTGCATTAATTTCTGTTTGTGGGAATTAGGAGTATATTGTTAACGTTCTGTTAATAATTCGGACATGTCTGTAGTTTCCTTCAGGACCTCCACTCAAAATGGCAGTCAGACCAGTTATATATGTCACAGTCAACAACAACAACAAAATAAATAAATAAATATAATAAATAATGACTAGATAAAAACATGCATAAAGAAAAAAAAATGTATACATCAATCTATATTCAGGATTGACCCAGTAGTAGTCTGGCCAGGTTCGTTCACTTTTTCAGAGTCATATAGGTTGGAAGAGAAAACTATAAGAATAACCCAAGTCACTGCTTAGGCATGGAGCAGCCCTTCTCAATAACCAACTGAACTTGACAGCCTTCATTTATGCACCAGTTATACGAAAATTATGGACTACATTAATTTGAGTGACATAACTTTCCTCAATCGGGTATAACACCAAGTTTAAATGTCGAATTTCTCAGTGGCGAACGGTAGGAATGTCATACAAAACACCGAATGCAACATTTCCGACCAGTCTATCACCTAAACAAGCGCTACCATATGTCAAAAAGGGAGGATATTTTACATTTTGCAACAATTGCATTCGCAATTATGAGAATTTGCCACACTGCTTTTGAACATTTTCCGATCGGCCATCCAGAGGCCGATCAAAAGAATGTATACCAAAAATTATACTACTGTCACTCCCCCATGTTCAGCTGTGCCATAATTATCTGTACAAAATTCATCTATATTCCACCACCTAGGTACTCATCAATCATCAGGAATTTAGCAGCACTAATGCTGTAATTTTCTTTTTGTACACTACATTCTTTACTGGTATTGTTATACATCCTTTGACACTGAAGGCTGCATATGGTGCAGACCTTGCATAGCCATGGCAGACTGTTACCCAGAGTCTTAAAACAGCTTGAAGGTGACTAACTGAGATGCTACACTGTAAGCTTTGGGTTTCTGAAAGCCATGCTTTTTTAGCTAAGGGTCTTGTTTCTTTTTTTTGTTTTTCTTTTTTCAAACTCTAGAAGACACGCCTTTTCAGCTAAGAGACTGATGTTTTCAAACTCTTTGTGTATTTATAGTTATGAGTTTGACTGTTAGTCTAAAAAAATATGTATTTTTTTCCATCATCTAACTCTTGTTGCATTCTGGTCAATAGTTGACTGACATTTCTTTATTTGATTTAATACTGCTGCATTTAAAGGATATTCTGTTCATTTGGAGAGGTTAGTCATGAAAGGAATTAAACTGTTAAGACAACTATATTTCCCTTCCATACCACTGCAGTCTTTTTTTTTCTAGTAACGATATAACAATGACATGGCTCTCAGCATCATTCTTACAGCCAGGATGTTAGTTGACACAGAGCTGAAGCCAGTGAAAGGACTTCCTAGGAGTCTGTCTCCAGCTGCTACACCAATGAGGAGGGCAACGGAAGACAGCAGTGAAATGAGGTCCTAGCAGTCGAGTGGATAACTGTCATTATCATAGCATCATCATCATCATGGGAGCATGATGAGGTGTTTAACTGTTGTATTTGTAAGTGGACCCACTAAGCTAGGTTGGAATAGAGTACTAGCAGAATTAATTTATTTAGTTCTTTACTAATTTCATTTTCTAAATAAAGTCCAATTGGACTGTGAGAAGCCCCTTTTCAGCACAGGCCACTGAGAAAAGCTCAGAAATTACAAGAAATTGATTTGGCATGCATTAATACAATGGATTGAATAAGGTATATGTCGCTCGTCCAGTCAGGATTAAATAGATGAGTCTTTGTGGGTTCTGTTCAAGCAGCTTTATTATGTACAAACACATCAGGATTGAGGCTTAATAACTTTAACCTTGATAAACCTAGAAACAAACTAGCTATTACACTCATTCATGCTCACTCACTGGCTGCACTCTCAAAATGGCATTGAAGATTGATGCTTGCTATTTATAAGAAACACGTGCCAACCTTGAAACGTTTTTTAAAGGTACAACACACATACACTATTCTAGATCCTCCCTCTTTGAGAAATAAATCATGCAATATGGACGACATTAATTGACATGCAATCAATACAAATAATTCTTTGCCATGCAATTATACATAACTAAATACATACAGGCAATTATGTCCAGGTAGCTGTGTATTTCACACTAGGTCTGGAAATACAACCAAACTGTGTGACATAGAAATTACAATTAGGTCTAGGAACTGGGACTGTCTCTGCTGAATGTTCAACTGTGGGAAGATCAGGAACATCATCAGGAATGGAAGTAGAAGTTAAGACATGTTCTGCAACAGGAACATTGTCTGGATTGCTCTGAGAGCTAGAGACTGTATCACAGGAACAATGCTGTGATATTGATTCTGATACAGGAAGAAGATGTCTGCAATTTCTTCTGTACTCCACACCCTCAGAATCTATGAAGTAGGATCTCAGTTTGGTACATATACCTGTTACTTAACCAATCCAGTCGAAACCTTTTTCCGTTTGTAACTTCACTGTCGCTCCTTCTTTCAATGGATGAAGAAATCTGCTTGATTTATCATGGATGGACTTCTAGAAAGAATGCATAATTGGGCTCTAACTGTCCTGTTGTTCTTAGCTTTAGGCCTCAACAAACTAGAACTAATAGGCAATGTTGCTCTGGTTTGCTTAGATAGAAGTCTCTGAGCAGGCGAGCCGAGTATAACGTCACAGGATATGGTTCTGAGATTAAGTAAATTCAAAAAGACATCGGTATTATCATGCTTTGACCATTCAAGTAATTGCTTTGCACTCCGTACCACACGTTCAGCTAGGCCGTTTGACTGTAGATAGTCTGGACTACTAGTAACGTGTATGAAGTCCCATTCTTTTGCAAATTTCTGAAACAACTGACTGGTAAATTGGGTATCATTATCAGAAATAACTTTGTGTGGACTGCCATGGACTGAGAAATGACATTTCAACTTGGTGATAACAGCAGTGGACATTAGATTAGGTAGCAAATCAATCTCAAACCAGTTTGAATAAGAGTCTACCAACACTAAGTAATATTGATTGTTACACTTGAATATATCAGTGGCTACTGTTGACCAAGGTAGTTCAGGAACTTGACTTAGATGAAGTGGTTCTTTTTGCAAATGCAGTTTAGCACTTGCATACTGAACAAGAAGAAAGTACTTTATCAATGTCTTTTACTAGAGAAGGCCAAAATACTAGTTCTCTTGCCCTTCTTTTGGTAGATTCAGAACCTGGGTGACCACAATGCAAAATCTGGATATATTCATGTTGTAAGGAAGCAGGAACAACAATTCTAGGACCTTTGAAAATAATGCCACCTTCCATCAACATCTCATCTCTGTAAGGAAAATAAGTTTGCACTTCAGGTGGTACACTAGATTGCTTTGGTGGCCATCCAACATTAATGTAGTGGGTGAGCTTTTTCAAAACAGGATCAGTCTTTGTATGATCTCACAGCTCATCAAGTCTCATGGTAGAAAAAGTATGCACTTCCATGACATTGTTCCATTGTATTTCTGGGAGATCTGGATAAGGTATCAGCCAGATAAAGAAGTTCACCTTTTGTATAGACCATTTCAAAGTTGTACTTTTGCAATTTGAGCATCATTCTTTGTAATCTCAATGGAGCTGAATGCATAGGTTTCTTTAGAATAGTAACTAGAGGCGATCAGTTTCAATCTGAATAGCTCGACCATAGTTACAATCATGAAACATGGAGCATGCAAATACTATTGCCAAAGGTTCTTTCTCAATTCAAGCATACTGCATTTCATTTTGGGTAAGAATTCTGGATGCATAGGCTATTGGTCTTCTGGTCTTCCTTCCTGAAGAATAACTGCACCAAGACCACATTTTGAAGCATCACAGGAAATAGTTACTGATTTATTGATATCATAGTATCTTAATGTAGGTGGGGTGGCAATTTTCTGCTTAAGGTCTTCAAATGCCTTCTGGTGCTGTTCCAACCAAGGCCGTATAACATTTTTGCGAACCAGCTCTCTCAAAGGTGCTGTCATCTCACTGAATTCTGGTATAAACTTGCCTAAATAGTTGACCATACCAAGAAAACATTGTAGAGCCTGAACATTATCTCGTGCTGGCATCTCAAGAATGGCTGTTTGCTTAGATGGGTCTGGTCACAAGCCAGTGCTAGTAAATAAATGACCTACATATGTAACTTCTGGTACTCTGAGTTTGTACTTCAGAGAATTGAGCTTTAAGTTCACTTCATCCGCTTTCAACTTTCTTAAGGTTTCTGTCATGCTCTGCTTCACCATTGCCTCCAACCAATAAATCATCTACTATTATGGCACAAGGATAACCTGAAAATATTTGCTCCATTGCACGCTGAAAGACTTCACTTGCAGAATTTATTCCAAATGGCATCCTAAGGAAACTATATCTGTCAAATTGGGTACTGAAAGTAGTCAGTAATGAGGATTTGTGATGAAGCATCACTTACCAAAATAAACTTTTTGCATCCAAGACAGAAAAAATAGTGACAGTTGGTATTAGGGCTGCGACTTCCTTGATTGTACACATTGGATGATGCAGTCTCTTTAATGTTTTGTTCAAATCTCTTGGGTCAATACATATTTTGATTTCATCTGAGCCTTCATTTGTGGGCTGCTACCATGGACAACACACATTCAGATGGTTCTGTAGCTGGACAAATTACACCTTGCTGCACCATTTTATCCCACTGAACTTTAACTTTATTCTGCATAGCTATTGTAACTCTTCTTGCTGGTCTGACCACTGGACTGACCTCTGGGTCTAACTTCATAGGATACACAACTGGAAGTTTGCCCAACTTGTCATCAAAAACATCAGCATACTTCAAGAAAGTAGCTTCAGTAAAATTGGAACTAGGATATGTGCTTATATGATGAACTTCTTTGGTAAGAAAGCAAATTCATTTTCGAAGTGTCTCTGAGACCTAATAATGACTGCACAGGTCTTTGGACTACATAGAATAACAAGCTGTAACTATTCCTAGCCAAATAACCTGAAAGCTCTACTGAGCCTTTGGTTTGAATTTCTTCACCTCCATAAGTAATAAGTTTTGCACAACTAGCCACATTGAGTTGTTCATTAGTTCTCACCTTAGCAAATGTGTCTGCTGACATAACATTACACTTTGAGCCACTGTCTGCTTTAAGCTCGGTGGATTTACCATTGATCTGGACAGTACAAATCACTTCACTCTTTACCAACAAATTAGTGGATCAACGTTTTCACCAATTACTGATATATGCTGTGGTGGTCCTGCGGTAGTGTTGTCGCCTCACAGTAAGACGTTGTCCTGTTCGATTCCCAGCTAAAGCGTCTTCTTTGTGGAGACATGTGTCAATGGGCGTACCTTTGTTGAAGGTTGTGCGTCAGGCCTGGCAAGTCGGTATGTAAAAATCTACTGCCAATCATTAGCAGACTGGAGTTCCGCTGTGGCGACCCCTAACCGGGAAAAGCTGAAAGATACAACAACAACAACTGATATACCATTTACGTAGAAAGTAGAATTGCACCTCTCTGTATGATCAACTTGCTTTTTTGAGTCACCCTTCTTTATAACCGTGTGAGGTTTACTTGATTTGCAAAATTTTGAAAATGGTTCCATTTTTTACACTTGTGGTATTGCTGACCAAATGCTAAGCATTTTTCTCTTTTAGACTCATGACTGGCACCACAATTGCAACAGTTAACAATAAAGCTGGATTTGGGTTTTGCTGACTCACCCTAGTACTGCACTGAGCATGTCATTTTCATAGAACTTGCTGGAAAACTATGGGGACTCCCAGAAAAACCTGCAGGGGCTGCAGCTGCCATGTGCTTCTGCCTGCTTCTGCTAGCCATGTGTTGCATGCTGTCTACACTTGCTCTGGAGCCTGCTGAAACTATGCTCTTATCACTTGCAAGCAGACTTGTGTGCCTTTCTGTAACTTCATGGATTTGACAAATCTCAATAGCTTTGCTCAGCATTAAATCACTGACAAAAAGCAAAATCTTTCTCACTGCAGCACTATTAATACCACAAACAAGCTTGTCCTTTATTAACTCATCTTTTTTTTAAGTCACCAAACCAACACATTTTAGCTTTATTTCTCAGGTCAGTAATGTATGCTGCAAAAGTTTCCCCTGGTTTTTGATCTCTTGTGTAAAACAAATACCTCTCTAATGTAATATTTGTCTGGGGGTTACATACTTCCCTGAACTTGCATTTCAAACACTCGGGGTCTTCCCTTAATTCAGCCTGTACAATATGATGGATTTCACCTTCTCTCTCATATACTGCTAGTGCATACACAAATGAACACTCCCTTTCAATGGTCTCTGACCCAGGTAGGTTTAGCAAAATGAATGCCCTGGTGCATGCATCTTTGTCAAAATAAGCTGCTTGTATAACAATATCTTGCTCAAATATTCTCCATTTCTCTGCAATATTCTGATCAAACACCAGTGAGGATGATTGTCAAAATCCATCTGCCATATTAACACATACCAGTGAAGGCTTTTGCAAGTATGCACGAGCACACACACATATACATATGCCAGAAATTTATGCCAGTACTTGTAACTATGCCCAATAGCACAACAAGCCTCCGAATAACTGAACTTTGCGAAATAAGTCTCTCAAGCACTGTAATACTCTTGAAAGAAACCACCTCTTATCAGTGTAAGAAACATTTCAGAATAACTGCACTGTGTGAATGAACTGGGCAGAAGAAGCTCAGAGTAAGAAACATTTCAAAGTAACTCCACTTTGCAAATAACCAGTACACAGCACACTCAAACTTTCCCAAAATGACTGCAGTTTGCTAAATAACTCTTTACAGTGCAAGAAATACTCTGTAATGGTGGCACTTTGCGAATACACACCCAGCACAAGAAACTTTTCAAAATGGTTGTATTTTGACTGTACTTCATGAAATTGTGGCACTTTGCACATAAATAATCTCTTTGGAATAAATGCACAGCAATAAGCACACACTGTATGCAATTTACACACTTTGAGATATTTCAAATAACTCTAGTTATGTCCTGAATACAATGAGAAACAGTAGCTATGCCAAAACACAGTACTTTGCCAAAAAACATGCAGTCACCTTGCTTTATTTATGTTTAATGTGCCCTTTGCCCTTTATTATATTCATTTTGCACGTTTAATCTCTTTCCATGCCCATTATACTTTTCTTGTGCTCATTTTACTCTAAACATGCCCATTTTACTTTAAACATGCTCGTTTTGCAACTCTGAGGTAATTCCAAACCCCTTATGTGCTTTTCTGATAATTGTTTTATCAACTATTCTTAATTTTAAACATTTCATTTAATTAATAAACCACTTGTGCCTCTCACTTGTTTAAATAATGCAGTTTGTGCCCTTGTAATGTTCTGTTTTATCTTTTTCATAAAATAAATCGTCTGTGCATGTTTTCATTACCTTTGGTTCATTTTTGGCCCCTTTTTCATGCTTGTTTCTCTTAGTTTACTTTCAATGTTAACTGTTAACTCTGCACCTCATAGCTCTGAAAAGTAGTCTCTGGAATCCCGGTTCTGACACCATGGCGCTCGTACCGTCAGGATAAAATATGCAAGTCTTTGTGGGTTCTGTTCAAGCAGCTTTATTATGTACAAACACATCAAGATTAAGGCTTAATAACTTTCTTAAGTAAACTGATAAACTAGCTAACACATTCATACATGCTCACTCTCTGGCTGCACTCTCAAAATGGCAATGAAGCTAGCAATTGCTTGCTATTTATATGCACGTGTTGTCCTTGGATACGCTTCTTAAAGGTACAACACACACTATTCTACAGTATATAATATATGATATGAGGGTAAAACCATGAAAAAAAGACACTAGAAATGCTTTGCATTCAGTAATACAACTTGGTTGGCAAGTACATAAAAGCTATGTGTATATAGTAGTACAAAATCAGTGTTAAAGTAAGTAGTTATTAATTTGAGCAGCTTGATCATGACAATATAAATTATCACAATTTTTGACTATTTCTCTTTTGCTACAGTTAGCTTCAGGGAGGTTAACTGCGGAGGACAAGTTTCGTTAGGTGAGAGTAGTGGGCACATGAAGAGGAGGAAGAATTTAGTGAGAAGGTTGCGGACGAGGAGCGTTTGCTTAAAAAATCCATGGTAGGCCATTATCCTAAGAAAAAGCAGTGCTGCCATGATTAGAAAAGACGGCTTGTAAGCGTTCAAATAAATAACAAACAGAACTGATTCAGTTCAATTTTTGTTCCTTTTGAGACCAGCTTGGCGTGTCAAGACACACAGGGGACTAGCGTTCTTTTGCTTCAGTTATGATTAGAAAAGCAGAAAGAGAATGACTGGAACTCAGCAGCTTGAATATAAAAGTAGCTGGTTCTGCCAAAGAGTGAATCATCATCATCAATCATCACTATGAGGGATAATCAAAAGTAGAAAAAGGCAACTATGTATGTATGTATGTGTGTGTGTGTGTGTGTGTGTGTGTGTGTGTGTGTGTATGTATGTATGTATGTATATATGCATGTATATATATATATATATATACACACACACACACACACACACATACACACGTATGATATACAAAAGATAGATTTATTGGTGTTTGTTCACCGGGAAAGTCTGACTGAGCAAAGTTATTTTTCAGCAGAGGCCTAGGGAGAAAATCTCCATTTTACAGACATCATTTGCACTGTTTCATCATTTACAGTCACTTTCATTCATGAGCTGTAGTGCCATTACTCCTCAAACATCCTTAACATCTATTACATCATTTACAAACAATTTTGATTAGAAATAACAGTTATATGGGTTGTATATGAATACATTTTTTAAATATAGGGAGGGCTATGCAATGCAATATCTTCAGTATGTACAAATTGGTTTTAATAAGAATATTTGTTACTTTAAAGACTTGTTCGTAATCTAGAACTTGGGAAGAGTAGCCCAAAGAAAGGAAGAGGAGGAGGAGGCAACAAGAAGATAAAGGATATGAGATTAGAGAGGAAGGTATAGTTGTGATGATAGCATATTAAGTTTTGTACATCAGAGAAGTATAGCATAAATTCATATAACTAGCTATATTAGTACCATTTTAACCATGGATGGTGCAGAGCTATTTATCTATCAGGTGTTACCTGATCTGGCATTTAAAGTCTTTCAAGTTGCCGACTGTTCTTCAATGGAATTGAGTGGATTTCCAGCTATTAGTAATGCAGTTTGAATACAGGGAGTAAACTGCATTGTTGTTATTATTAGCTATGGAGAGTAATGATTTGTCAGTGGAGCGTAGACGTCTCTCAGTAGTGTAAGGATGCACGATGGAAATTGTTCAGGGTTGTGCAGTTTGTAATTAATTGTGAGTATAAAAGAGAATTATTTAGTTCAAATTAGTTTAGTTGTTTTAGAGAGAGAGAGACAGTGATGTGATCTATATTGTTGATTGGTTGAGAATTTGGCTATATTGGTGCAGCATTGTTCTAGTCTGGCTGATGAGAGGAGTAGTAGTCAAGCTTGGTTAGGATAGGTGGGGAGTAGAAAAGAAGTGGCTCGGATTTGTCTACCAGAGTCACAAGGGTATTGTTTTACTCTGCAGAGGCAGACTAGCTTTTGGTGTGTCTTCTTTATTCTTTGCTGAAGGCAGAGGTCAAATTTCAGGTGTTTGTCTATAATCACACCTAGTTGTTTGGTGTGGGATACCAGTTCTATATTGGTCTTGTTGAATGACAGTATATTAAAGGTAGTTTTGGGATGAGAGAGAGTTGAAGGTGAACAGCAGTAGTTTGTTTGTTTATTAATTTATGTATGTATGTATGTATGTATGTGGATTCAGGAGGAGTTGTGAGTTGTCAACCCAAGCTTCTGTTGAGGAGAAGGATTTCTAGGTGAGTGTTTGGAACATTGGTAGTGTCACAGCAGTACCTATTAGAATGGAGTGTACTGTACTATGGTGGCCTCTTTCGCTGCTGTGTTTAGGTTGTTGATAAATAAGTTAAAACAGTGGTGGTCCTAAGATATGGCCTTGCAGGACTCCAATGGTTATATGATAGAAAGAAGAAAAATAATCTTGCCATTTCCCTGCTTGGGAGCTATTAGTGAGGTAACTAAAAAAACTCTTGTGAAGAAGGCAACAGCCCACAGGAAAAGAGTTTAGTTATGAGACTTTGATAACTGACTGTGTCAAATGCCTTGAATTGATCCAGAAATGTCTGACCTGTGAACCTTAAAAGGACAGTTGTTGTATTGAGATTAGGTCTGAAATCATGTGGTAAGGGAGAGAGGAGGTTATGACAAGTAATAGGAGTTGTAAGTTCATAGGTTCATACTAGGCTATCTGCCCGAGGGCATTTACAAGCCTAGCCCATCGTTTTGTGGCTTACGCCACCCCTTTAGTATGGGGAACTATACCCATTATTTTGCTGTGCCTCTGTCGAGCAGTGACACTGAGGTTATCCCTGGGGTATATCTGTGATCTCCCATCCATTGGTCAAGATATCTCTTGAACAAGGCCAGCGAGGTGCTCTGCCTCACATGTACCGGGATTTTGTTCCACAGCATAGGGAGTCTTTGGGTGATGAGAGTGGATACATCTTTCCAAGATTTTGAATAAGGGTAAGAGATTGGTGATTGCTCTGTAGTTTGTGAGCTTGTTTGAAGAGCTGCCTTTATGGAGGGACATTATATAGGATTTTTTCCATAAGGTGTGGACATATTTTTCTTGGCTAGAAGAGTTTATTGGAATTGAGACGATATGCAAGACTTACCGCTATAACTTTGAGGTATTCAGATGGAAATTGTCAGGGGAAGGGGTTGTTGTCTTAAGGGTGCATAGGTATTTTTTTTGTAGATGTTGGCACTGGAGTAAGTTTGAAGGTATGTTGTAGTTTCAATGATTATGGTGGGATTGCATGACTTGTGGTAGTTTTGTTTTGTAGAGGGAGGTTACTATACTTATAAAATATGAGTTAAACTGTGAAGCAATGTTTTGCAAGTTATTGGTTGTGGATGGCTAAGTCGGGTTAATTTTCCAGGACTGACCAATGCATTTCTTGATTTACACAAGTTTTATGGATTGTTTAATGATGAATTTTGGGTGTTGCTATAATAAGCTTTTTGTGTTGTTTATGCATTGTTTGCTATGGTTCCTCAACCATCTACAGTGTTATAGAGATGTTTGAGACTTGGTTTGTAGCCATGGATTCCAAGCTTTATCTCGAAGTTACATGAGTTGCTTTGTTTTTATAGTTAACCAAGGGGCTGGTTTGTTTTTAACTCTTTTGGTCCTTAATGGTGCTTGCTCTGACAGGATATTTAGAAATATTGTGTTAAATGTACCTAATGCTTTATCAAGGTGAATAGTCTTATCTGATGCAGGCTGAAAGTAAAAGTTTCATCACTGACATTCCTGATGTCTCTGACTGTTATAATGATGAGCCTTCATTATACTGATTATGTAGGCTAGCTGGTGATCACTTAGGCTAGTGGGTATGGTGCCACTTGTAGTAACAATGTTTTGGTTAGATGTTAGAATCCAGTCTATGATGGATTCTTTAGATGTGGCCTTTCTAATTCTAGTTGGAGTCTTGATCAATTGGGAGAAGCCATACAGATGAATTTAATTAGTTGGATTTTCTAGAGCTATTTTTTGCCAGTCTGTGTAAACATCTACTAGCAAGATGATTTCCAGTCCTACTTTAGCCAAGATCTAGGAGTTTAAATCTCTTCTAGGATGGAAATATTGTTACCATGGGGTATGTAGCTTATTGGTCGTTTTGGGCCACTTCCTAGCTTCTTTCAGCCCCCTGATATAAAACACGCTAAACGCGCGTTTTTTAGCTTGTACCTACTCAGCACAGATCCTCGTGGTGGCCTGCAGAGTAATCCAAGCTTCAGAGAGCTAAAAAAGCGACTTTACCTGATTTAAGCATATTTTTTGTGGCTTTCCACTTCTATTTATCTAGCAACTGTATTTCGCCTGCTTGCTGATACATTGTTATTGTTTATTCTGCATTTATTCTGTTATTGCACTTGGTTTCTCAGTTTGTTACTTTTAAAATCTGTAACTGTTGCAAATTGTTTGTGTAGGCTGTGATAGCCGATTTATAGCATTTATAAGTGTTTACTGTATCTGTTTCTGCTTGTTTTCTGAAAAAAAAAAAAAACCAAAAAAATATCTCTTGTTTTCCCGCCTTACTAAGCTAGAATAGTCCAGTTTCAGAGCTTGCTGATCCCTGGACTTTGTTTGCAGTTCCTGTTACTGATTCTTTGCCTAATTTGGAAGAGAGGAAGTTCCCTTGATTACCAGTGGGAGTGGGAAGCATTGAGCTGCCTGTTGGTCCAGTTTTGTGAGGTTTCAGCCAGTAACTTGTAGTTTATTGGTCGTTTTGGGCCAGTTCCTAGCTTCTTTCAGCCCCCTGATATAAAACACGCTAAACACGCGTTTGCGCGGTTTAGCGCGGAGCTGCTACCGTTGCACACTAGGGCAGCGCCGGTTAAGCAGATTTAACCTATTAGGGCTACCTAAAGTCCACTCTTCAAATTTTCCCTTAAAACTACCTTCCTCGAACTATACTACTGATCTAATCAGCATATCCTATAACTAAAAAGATCATCTCTACCTGACTCCGAGTAGCCTATTCTGTATCTGTCAAACCTAGCACTTGCTCCTACAGTACTTATCACCGTGATACAGCACTCTTGTTATAGATAGTACCCCAAAAAGGCGAACCCCATTTCTCAGACACCCACATCCCCCGGAATCTCTTTTAAAGTTTTTGTCTATTCCTTCTAGCATGTCGAGGGATCAGTTGCTAGTGTCCTCTCCTGCTCAGCTGGTGAACCTGGGAATATTGAGGCAATGTTACAATTGCCTCATGTACACAGACAACCCTCTCCTCCTCCCACAAAACACAAATACATGCAAGAGATGCAACTATACAGCCAAACTGGAGGCTGAGCTCTCTCAACATAGGACTGGCAAGACCAGATAGGAGGAGAAGGTTACCACACACACTATAGACCCAGTCACACATAGTACCATCACAACCTCAAATCATACACATAAACACACAAAGACATACTCGGAGGCTCTGATCAAAAATCTACCAAAACAGCAGAGGCCACCAAAGCAGACACCCAAACAACCACCACCTCAGAACACACCTGCAACACATAGACCTCACAGTCAGAGTGTCAAACAGTCACAGCCCTCAAGGCCAAACACAATGCCAGACACACTAGTCATTGGTGACTCCATAGTCAGACACACTGACGTCCCGCTCACCAGACTGAGTAAGGAGAGAGTTACAGTAAGCTGCCTGTCGGGTGCTAGAATCCGCCACATAACGCAAGCATTCAGGTCTCTCAACAGCAGGTACAAATACGACTCAGTCATTGTCCACGCTGGTGTAAACGACCTGAGACGTACCTCCTTGGACTACATGAAAAGAGACATTGAGGAGCTCTCTGATTATGTAGCCCAGGCAGGTATGACCCTGACCTTGAGCAGTATCCTACCTTCACCAAGAATGATGCCACAATACAGAGATAAGATGATCAGCTTTAACAATTGGCTTAAACTCTGGTGTCATTCAAAGGGGATCCAATGTCTGTCTGCCTGGGATGACATGCTGGACAAGCCACGCTGCTTCACAAGGGACGGCTTGCACCTGTCACCCCTGGGATTCCGAATATTGGTAAAGGCTCTTGCCACCCCCATAGTGCCTTTTTTAGGCAAGGCTCAAATTCTAAACCTACCACCCTAGAACACAAAAAAGGAAAAAACTAAGGGTAATGCTGCTCAATGCCAGAAGTCTAAATCTCAAAATGCACGCACTCGAGGCCCTTCTCAGTATGGAGAACATTGATGTCTGTGCTGTGACAGAAACCTGGTTCAAGGCTCCTGAGAGCACCCCAGCACTAACAGGTTTTACCTCATATCATGCGTTCCGGCCCCAAAATCCGGACAATACCAAGAAAGGAGGGGGGGTATCCATATTCATCAAGGACACCCACACCTCAAGACTGGTGGCAACGCACGATGCATCGGAGACCATCCAGGTGCAATTAAACATAGGCAAGACTGCTCTGCAAATTGTAGCATGTTACAGGCCACCCTCACAAACTCAGGAACCTCACATGGCTTTCCTGAAAACACTGGAGGGGATAAATGTATCTCCAAACACCATCATACTAGGTGACTTCAATTACCCTAATATAGACTGGGAACACTACTCAAGCCCAAACACCCTAGCCCAAAAGTTCCTGGAATTCATAAACTCAAATGTCATGGAACAACTAGTCACCATCCCCACAAGAGGAGAAAACATACTTGATCTCATCATCACGAACATGGGAGCACAATGTTCAACACCGGAAGTATGCCCCTCACTGGTGAGATCAGATCACAAACTAATCTTGCTGGAGGTCCTCATCCCACACCCACCTGAAATAAAAAAGACCACAGTAAAAAACTTCTCGAAAGCCAACTTCACACTTCTAAAGACTAGTGTGGTCCCCTTTAAGGCCCCCGAGCCGGCGGAAAACAGTACTCAAGCCGCTGAATCACTTACAAATGCCTTCTACCAGCACCTGCAGGACTGCATGGATAAGGCAATCCCAAGCAAAACAAAGACTCTTTGTACCAAGGGCAAGCGTCCAGTCTGGTGGACCCCAGCCATAAACAAACTCTACAACAAAAGGAGGAAGCTACTACAAGATAGAGCAAAATCCATAAAAGGTAAAACACCTTTGATCACTATAAGTAAAAAACTAAGAGCTCTCATAAAATCATCCAAAGCAAATTTTGAGAGAAAAGTAGCTAAAGACTCAAAAGACAATCATAAGGCCTTCTTTAGCTATGTTAGAAACCTGGGAGGAAACTCCCAGATATGCTCAGAACTAGTTCAAAATGATGTGAAGATTACTGATCCTACAGACATTGCCAACATACTGGCTGACAGGTTCAGTGCAAACTTCTCCCCCCCCCCAAAAGGAGAGATATCTATACCAAATGGTTGCAGCCCCCCAAACATCTCTAACGCCCAAGTGAGAACTGCTCTCTCCAAAGCAAAAAACACAGCATCCATGGGACCTGATGGTGTCCCAGGCTGTGTGCTCCACGAACTCAACGAGGAATTAAACCCACAGCTAGGACAGCTGTTTAATCATAGTCTCACCTCTGGATACGTACCCAGGGAGTGGCGCACTGTGACTGTGGTCCCACTTCACAAAGGCGGTGCCTCCACCAACCCTGGAAATTACCGGCCCATTAGCTTGACAAGCCTTATCTGCAAAGCCATGGAGAGGATCATAATGGACCTCATAAATAAAGACATAGGAAATTTGCAGACTTTGGATCCAACCCAGTTTGGCTTTGTCAAAGGCAGATCATGCCTTTTAAACTTGGTTGACTTTTTCGAAATGGTCACCAAAGCCATTGATGAGGGAAAGGCAGTCCATACAGCCTACCTCGATCTGGCGAAGGCCTTCGATACAATACCCCACTCGGGTATCATTGAAAAACTCATCAGCTTAAATGTTAACCCATACATCACAAGATGGGTTGCAAACTGGCTGAGTGAGGTCAGAGTTGCTGGCGCCATGTCAGACTCAAAGCCTGTCACAAGTGGTGTCCCACAGGGCTCAGTCCTGGGCCCACTCTTGTTTGGCATCTACTTTTCCGAAGTACAAGCAAACACAGGAGGGTTATGGCTGACAAAGTTTGCAGATGACTGCAAACTGGGCGCCGTAGTCGAAAACACATCTGACACAGATATCCTTCAGAAGAGTCTCACAGAAACGGATAACTGGTGCCAGAGCCATGGCCTAAAGTTAAATGCCAAAAAATGCATAGTCATACCCTTTGGGAAAAACAAGGTTACCCCTAACTACCATATAGGTGGTAATCCTCAGAGCACAGAAGATGTTATCAGGGACCTGGGGACCCAGGTTGACAGTAGCCTGTCATTCGACACCCATGTAGCTAAAGTAGTTAGGAAGACCTTCTACATTGCCCACCTTATCATGAAGGGATTCACATCTAGATCAAGGGAGGTCATAGTCTCCCTATACTCATCAGACCAATGATTGAGTACAATGCCCCATTCGGAATGTATCTGACCCGACACTTGCAGCAGCTGGAGAGGCCACAAAGTTCCTCACCAAAAGGATAAAGGGTCTCAAAATCTGTCCTATGCTGCCCGACTGAAAGAACTCCAGCTCTATTCAGTCGCCACCGCTTGCTCAGAGGTGACCTTTGCCTGACATACAAGGCCATGTCAAACCCAGATTTGATGAATATGCTTCACCTCAAAAATCTAGATCCGTCAGAGCCACAAGGGCGGAGACTTAAACCTCGACACGGCTATTAATAGGGCGTGCTGGAGGGATAGATTCATCACCCAAAGACTCCCTATGCTGTGGAACAAAATCCCGGTATATGTGAGGCAGAGCACCTCGCTGGCCTTGTTCAAGAGAAATCTTGACCAATGGATGGGAGATCGCAGATATACCCCAGGGATTACCTCAGTGTCACTGCTCGACAGAGGCACAGCAAAATAATGGGTATAGTTCCCCATACTAAAGGGGTGGCGTAAGCCACAAAACTATGGGCTAGGCTTGTAAATGCCCTCGGGCAGATAGCCTAGTATAAACCTATGAACCTATGTATAGATCTATAATGGTTAAAGATTTGTGAATATTCAGTTTGAGGAGTGAGATGATAAGCTCCTCATTGATGAAAGTGGCTAAAGGTATTGTGGTAAGTGGAGAGATCTAAAATATTTCTGCAGAAAACAGCAACTCCATCTGCTGTTTTGTTGATTCTATCTAATCTGAGTATATTATAACCTCATGGAAGTATTTTTGTATCCTTGGTAATTGGCTTTAACAAGGTTTCTGTCACTATGAAGATATCAGGGGAATAGTGGGCTATACATACATGAACTTCTGTGATTTGGATATTGTGACCTCAGGTTACTTTGAAATATTTTAAGTCCAAGGTGGTTGAAGAGGTAGGGCTCATATTATATGATCAAATGCTAGAAATAGCGAATGATCTAGTATCGAACCCAAATGCACGAAACCACAAAATTTCGAAGGAACGGATCAGCGAATTTATTCCCCAGGAAATAAATCTGCTAAAAAAAAAAATGGTACAGGCAACATAAAGTGGGGGGCTTCGCTCTCACACCCCCAATGTGGGGGGCTGTGTCCACCACACCCCAAATATACCAACTCTGAGATCACACCACACTGAAGAAAACAGCAAAGGCCAGAGCATGGATTTTTCACTGATCCGTTCCTTTGATATTCTGTGGTTTCAAGCATTTGGGTTTGACAAATGAGCGTTTGCTATTTCTAGCATTCGCTCATGTAGTAGGAACCTGAAGAGGTAACCTGTTGCTTCAGGATGTGTGGGGGCTAGTTTGGTAGGGTCTGGGGTTAGATGAATAGGTCCAGGATTGGAATAATGGCAGGAGAAATAAAGCCTATCTAGTTTACCATTACTTAACATTCTACCATCCTCCACCCTTACTCCCCCTTGCCCTTTTTTCCATCTGTCACATTCTCTCTTGAATGTCTCCATGTTCCTTTTCCACCACCTATTCTGGTAGTCCATTCCAAGTAATCACAACCTCCCTATGTAAAAAAAAAAAAAAAAAAAAAAAAAAAGTACTTTCAGAGATTCAGGGAGTGGTTAAACTCTGCAATCTGCTGCCTGCCTAAATGTCAAGAATGACTCATTTGCATCTTGCTGACATGATCTTGTGCACCAATATCATGTCTTCCCAACCCTTCTGTTCTCAAGTGAGAAGAGCTCTAGCTCCACTAGTCACTGTGGCCAAATTCCTTAACCTCTAATGAATATTTTTTCTTGCCATCAGTTCCCTCCTCACAGGAGATATTTCACTTCAGAGTTGTTTTCTAAGTACAATTCTGTGCATTTGTTTATACTGAACCTCAACTGGCACCTTTCACATGCATGTTCAGCCTTTCCAAATCATTGCTAGACTCATCTCTTCCATACTCCACTACTACACATATTGTTTTATCATCAGCAGAGGGAAGAACTCTGTTCTCTATTCCTTCAAATGTGCCTAAGACCAATACACTAAAGAGCATACTGAACACAGGAGACAGCATTTTATCATTTCACTAGTCAGCTCCCCGCTTCCTGACATTGACATTTGATAACTCTTTGTCCCACCACTCAGACATCCATTTCCTCATTCTTGGTCCTACTGCAAACCCCATTAATTTTCCTATATCCTTTCTGTGCTTAGCTGTGAAGCTCATACTCCCATCAAGTTCATTTGTAATGAAGTCATAAAATGAACCAAGTCAGTCTGACAGGTCCTTCTGTCCTTTAACCGTCTTTCAGAAATGTTTCCAGTGTTCCCCTCATTATCTATCTATTAATGTTCTATGCTATGTGTTCTTAAGCTGACAGTACCCTGAATTTCTCTGCTCTCCTTATGCAAAAGTGCACCACAACTGTTGTACACAAGAATTTGCACTTCAGAACTAGCAAGTGATCTGTATATCTTCACCAAGGTATCTGCCACCACACTGGCAAGAGTACTGAGGACTTTGGGATGCAGTCCAACTGCTCCTTGTTCTTTATCATCCCTAAGAACAGCAAGTTCCAACCGAACCTTCTCTTATGTCAAGGTGTCTTGTCTACTCCTATCCCTATTCTGCCCTGACTCCCTCCCAACATGGCATCCTCCCTTACTTTCCTTTGTGAAGACTGAAATTAACTCATTTAGTATCTGCTTCTTTGCATTTTTCTTTGAAGTCCTTCCCATCCTTGCTCAAACTTCACAGATCTGTCCCTACCTTCCTTCTTTCTGCTATGCACCTAAAAGCACCTTGTTTCCATTACTCTTCATTTCTACATTGTGTAGAGCCTTTTACTCTAATTGCTAGCCTTACACCCTTCTCTGATGGAAAAATTATCAAGGTCTTCATCAGTGGAAGCTTCACCACAAGTAAATGTAGACAATGGTGTTGCAGAGTGAACCACATTTGTCAAAACCAAAAGGGATCAATTAGATTCAGCTTTGTTTTTCCTAATTTTAACTTCAAGATGAATGCAATGGGTGGATGGAGAGGGCATACAAAACATAGAGGAAAGGTTACAAAATGCGGTGCTCCTTATTTTTTGTGTAAGTGCCATACTATACCACCCCATTGTGCAGCTTATGAACCATTTATGGGTTATAAGTAAACAGTGGATCAACCTGTCTACTAAGGACCTACCATCTTCTGGAATATGTGCTGCTTACAGGAATTTCCAAGATTCTACAGCCTGGATACAAATTCAAAGAGCTTTCCCACAGAGAAGGTAGGAAAGTGTGCTCCCCATATACTGATGCACCCACAAAACCGCTGTGTTGTCTTATCAGAAATAATTATGGATAAACATTCTGGAAGCCACAAGAGAAAAGGGGACTTCTCCGATTTCAAAGACATTTATATTACAATCAGGACTTGTGTCCTTGACTGCCTACCCACTGGGGTGCACTCTCACTCTAGGACAGATGCATCTGTGGTGACATTGGCTAAAGGGGATGAGATTACAGAGACCACCAAAAACAAACTGGATGGATAAGTTCACCACAGCATGGACAATTTTATGTGCACATTGAGAAGATGTGAGCAGGGGCCACTGTACTCAGTGTCTATTGAAGTACTCACATGTAATATTTGTTTTGCAGAAGCATGTAAATTAATGCTGCCATTTGTGATAGAAATCAAAGATCACAGTTGTGGTTTGTGAAACTTTCATGATATAATGCATTCATTGAATGCTTTAAATTCTTTCTAGGGCCAGGAGAAGCAGGCTTACACTTGGGACTATATCCTATCTATGGTCATTAGTCATATGGGGGTGAGCTGCAATTCCTTCCTAGTTCATGGTGAACCCCTAAAAAATGAAACAAGATAAAAGGAAATTCCTTTTTAAAGGAGCAAACAGTCCATGGAAGGGACAATAAGCAGAGTCAGGCAAGTACGTGAAGACTCTGGTACCCGTTATATATCAAGCATATAGCTGTAATACTAATGAGCGAGCCACAAAAATGTGTGTCATGTGATATTCTTCTTCTCACAGTAGTTTGAATACACAGTTCACATCAGTTACAGCACATATGTTGGGTCTGACTTATGTGATTACAAGCCAACTTCAGAACTGAAGATATATTTGAATCCAGTACAGTTCAACTGTAAGCCAATAACATTCTTATGCTACAAACAAATACGGTTAAAACTGGAAGCTTGGTATCCAAAAACATGATGCATTACTAGTAAGTTCAGTGATCTACACGTTGCAAGGGAATAAACTGTGAATGTATTCAACTCTCTTACTTTCAGTGATGAAGAGAAAGAATACTTAAATGAAACTTGACAGTATTGTGATCCCAGAAAGAATTTGCTAATAGATAGTTGAGTTGCTCCTTCCAAGGACACAAGGTCTTTCAGAGACTATAACTGTTCATGTTAGTGAGGTGATGGACAGAATCAGTGACTAGGAATTTCATAAGGTATATGATTCACTCTATAAGCAGAATAATTTTTACTTTTTAGTCACTGCTGGTGGTGTACAGGGATAAGGCCTTAAGGGTCATACAACTTCAGTTTGATTCATGGCTTGGATGCTTGAAACTGCAGTCAAGAAGGATAGACATGGACTACCCATGGTGAGGGAGTGTATGGGCCATTCATAGTCCGATTTCCTTTATGAAGACAAGGCTGAAACTAAATGAGGTATTTGCATCTCATTTCAAACATTTTTCATTGTCTACAGCCATCAGAAGTGCCCCAGTTTTTTTACTGTTAGATAGTAACATAATGAATACTAATTAGAAGATATACTGGAATTTACAACACATCAGATTAAACTTAAGACTTAATTCTACTGATTCTCCCAAATTTGAACTCCAAGAGAAAGGCATTTCACTAGTGTGTTATGAATGCTAACATGGCAATACACAAACTATTTGTAGAACTATAACAATGTTTTTATAAAACTGTTTATGTGTTCACTGTATAACCATAAAAGAAGAACTTGGATATGGTATTTTTTTTGTCTAGTGGGGCTGGGTTTAAATAGTTTGCTTTATTGCATCTATTCTAATCAGATAAGCTCACTCCAGGCTATTCTCTGATGCTACTACATTTTACATTCATTTTTTAAATGGATATGCAGTTTTCACAAGATGCTGTATAGTAGTATACTTGAAGCTAAACAATTTGTTGTGATGGTTATTTTGTGAGGTACGCAGGGAATGTTGCTTTTAAACCTATAAAGGAACCACACAATTCTTGGTTTACAGTGAGGGCTACCCTGATTCAGGAGAACTTCATATTGTACAAATTAACATTGTCTTCCCACAGTTGTCTGGTGAATATCTGAAGAGTACACTTGTGATAAAGAATGTGAAATACTTTACTGTCATTCCTTTTAATCAAACCAAACATCTGAGGTACATGCAAGTCACTAAATTAACTGACTTGCTTTAAAAGTAACAACACTTTGTATATTGCTCTGGTGAACTGCACCAAACTATACATGTTGTGTTACTATAAAATCTTCATAAAATACTATTTCACCTTTTAATATTGTTTCACCGAAGGTATAAAGTTACTTAATGACATATTAAGTTGTTGTATCTTTTGGCTTTTCCAGGTTAGGGGTCGCCACAGCGGAACTCCGGTCCGCTAATGATTGGCAGTAGATTTTTACGTACTGAGTTGCCAGCCCTAACGTACAACCTTCAACGAAGGTATGCCCATTCACGCATGTCCCCACACAGAAGATGCTTTAGCTGAGAATTATGTACTAAAATATATTTGTTTTTCAGCTCAATGAGCCCAGGCTGTGACTGAAGATGGCCAGGAGACTAAAAAAAAAATACATGAAAAAGAAAGGACAGACGAGAACAGAGTGAAGAGGGCAATATATTTTCTAGATTACAAAAAAACATGCAAAGGAATAGTTTATTTCTGTTTACTATAATCAAGCTCATGCATGCAGGAGTCTGCACGTGAGCCTGGCACATTTACACCACACTTAGTTCTCTGCATACCACTTCTCATGCAAAACATATCCGTGAAAGAACCCCCAACAGCTTAAAATTATGATAAATTATAAAAAGAAAAGATACTCTAAGACTGAAAGAAACCATGTGACTCCTATAGTCTTCCCTCAAGTGGGATGCATGCTACTGAGCAGCTGAACAAAACAGAAGGTCAATAAAAGTGTCAGAGTTCTCTAGACAATCATAACTAGGTAAAAAAGAAATGTGGTTAAGGTCTACTTATGACTTCTTTTAAAGCTCTGACAAAGAGCATGCTGGGCTAGTGACTGAACTAAAGAATTTGAAGAGGTCCTAGAGTGGCAGCACTGGTAAAGCAAAGACAGTGATGAATGGACTACCAGAAGAGGTCACTGTCTCTACAGACGACAATGCAGAAAATGTGGAAAGAAAAAAATGCCTGTATGCTGGGAGCACAAGTTAAACTCAAATTGTACAGTGCAGACAAGTTAAGGAAAGGCCTTAGGAGTTGCTCCAAGACACACCACCTTAAACACAGTGCAAAACAATGCACATGAAAAATTTCAGAAAACGGTATGCTACTGAAGGGGAAACAGCCTGAAGAAATGGCATTATAACAACCATAACAGACCTAAATGGTAAGCAAACAATCTGCAATATGGCAGCAGGAACTAATGCCAATCAGCAAGTTACTATTTTACTCAAGGCAGGTCGCTGCAGCGTAAATTGTGTCCAGTCTGAACCTCAGATTAAGGAAGATAAGATAAGGAACGAGTACTTTGTAAAAGACTATCAAACTGGTACAAAGTCTGGACAGGTTACAAAAAAAAAAAAAGTTTAAAATGCATTGTGAGTGCATATGTTCGTGCATAAAAGCAATAGGTGAAGAGGGCATCTCCACGAGTGCACCTGCAAAAGGCACAACAGCCAAAAGAATATTGTGAATAAATAAATTGCTTCAACATCTCCTACTCATGCATATGCCATATGCTTTAAAACAATAGGTAGCCCAAACACATATGAGTGCATGTAGACTTCTAAGACATGCCACTCTGGTCAATTACATTGTAGATACACCCTTTTTACCTCCAGTATGAATCTGTGTAGTCTCCATTATTTATTTATTATTTATTTGCATTTGTTAACCGGGTTGGTCCAGCTGGGTAAGAATTACCCTTTTTCAGTGGAGACCCGAGGGGAAAAGCCCCAAACAGACACACAAATACATACGAATAGAGACAAACTAGCAATATTACAGAGGAAAACAATATTATGGGTACAATGGATAAGAAAAACAAACAATGAAAGTTTGAGAAAATGAGTAAGGCAGGCCAGAGGCATGCATGCAAAAGATTTATGAAAAGGTGTTCTGAGCAAGATCTCTGAACTAAGTTAAAGTAGGCAAAGAAATGATGATTTAGGTGTGGAGTTAGTAGTGTGGGAGTTTTAGGTGGGAGCATGTGAAGGACATTCCCATTTGGAGGAGAGATGGGAGAGAAGCGTGGATTTGAAATTGTTGTGGTTAGGTATATTACGTAGTGGGGTGGGGAGATTGTTCCATAGTTTGGCTATAGTGTGGGATAGTAGTAGTTTACCAGTTGGGTGGATGGGTTTGTGTACATGCAGAAGGTTTTGGCCACGGCACAGCAGAGACCATACCGCCAGTATGAATTTGTGTAGTCTCCATGGCACAGCAGAGACCATACCTCAAGTAAATCAGTGTAGTCCCCATGGTATAACAGAGACCATACCTCCCGCAGTTCTCACTCATCATCACCACCTACAACTTTATACCCTGGGTATTGGAGAATTCAGTAAATTCCAGTGTATCGCACAGTGAGTTAGTTGCAGAAATCTCTACATGAAGACCAGGGTTCAGTTTTACTATAACACTAGATAACTAAAGTGAGTGAGTGACATGCAGACATGGATTTAGTGCCAACTATCAGTCGCCAATAAATGAGACCGAATTGTTTATGCCCACAGCACCTAATTAAGATGGTACAGGGACTGGGCATACAAGAGCTTGCTTGAACTGCAACTCAGGGTATCTGCAAAACTGCAGCTTTATTTGAAAATAAGACTCAAAACACAGGAAAAAAATAAGCTTTTTTTTTTTTTTTTTTTTTTTAAACAGAGTCTGAAACTAGTAACACGTTGCACAGTTAAGTGAAGGCAAAGAAATAAACCACCCAATTTGTTTCATTGTGGTTGTGTCTACTTATTGTGAGACAAAATGCATGATGGAACCAAAAACAGACAAACTGAAAAATACAAAAAAATGCATGACCAAATCAGTTGCCATCCACAATATTACTAATGCGCAACACTGCTCACTGCCTGCCTGGAGACAAAAACTGATGCACTAGTACTGCAAAAGTGACCAAGCCAGGATTAAAAATGTCTGTTGGCATAGAGCTATGCTAAAAGACAGACAAGACCCCTTTGGTCACAGGTTTTATCAAAGCTCAGCAATTAGAATGATTCAGCTCTCTCCTAGAATCCGTTCCTTCATCTAAGCCTCACCACTTCGGTCTTCCTGCATAAGAAAGACAAAACAGAACGATCCCAAACTGCAATTTGCAAGTTACGTTCACAGTGCTAATAAAACGAATGTGTTTGATTAACTTGGCAACTAAGTAAACGCACCAAGAAGTGTTTCTTTTCAGAGGGGAGAGGATAGAGCGTTAAAAAAATATGGCAGATTTTGTAGAGCTCTGAATGCAGCTTTGTGGTACTACCACCAGAAAAATGGTGCACTGACTGCAGCCTTGTGGTATTAGTACCGGAAAGAAGTTTGCTGTCAGCAGCTTGTGTCCTTGTCTCCCTGCTAAAATAGCCCCTGTAACTCTCTCTGATAACCATACCTAAAACAGCAGTTCAGAAAGGATCAACTATGTGGCGGTGGCAAGTAAAAGTATCAACGAAAAGCAATATACATTTCTGACTGACAGAACATTAACACACTATCAAGTACAGCATACATTCAAAATAATATAAACAACAATGAGCATCTGCAAGCCACATAAAGAAGTTGTAACAGGTTAGGAGAAAAAAAAAAAAAAGATGTGCTAACATTGCTGTCCCCCATGTCCAATTCTTGTTAGCACAGATAAAAAAGCAATTCTCAAGTAGATCATCCTGGAGATCTACTACAGACAGTAGTAAGATAAGCCAATCTAGCCGTCATGACTTGCTCTTACGCTACATGCTCATGCAGAGTTGTTAGCTGCATCAAGGCCTAGCAGTAGACACTTCTCAGCATGTGGTGTCAGACCAGAGCACAGTAAAGCAGCATGCTGTCATACGAGCAGAGCCAATATTAAATGTTAAAGAACAGCTTCCAATTCATGAACAACTTCTTCCAGTCATCCACAAAAGTAGTTAGAAAGAACAATGTATGGAATTTTACAGAAAAAAATCAGGAAATGGGAGAAGACAATGGGCTGCAGATAATGTGCCGCAGACTGCTGATACATAGAGAGCTGCAACGTCATAGACTTAGGAAATCCACATTGTGTAACCATCTATACCTAAATAAAACCATTGTAGTACTCTGCCACAAAAACTGATAACTCAGGTTGCAGGTACAAAGCCAAAATAAAATCAGGTATAAAGACAAAAGTACAAAACGTCAGAAAACACAGGTTAGCCTGACGTATATAAAACTGCAACACCTCACAAAGGGACACTGTGTGTGCAGACAGGCTTGGCAACTGGTGATGCTGACTTTGCAAAAAAACATGCAACTGAACATGTTACAAAAAAATACAACCCCTACCACAGTCATCATTCTAAAACAACTTGCTCTGTATCTTTGACTGTTTTAAAGGATCTAAAATGGGCTCACCTAAAAACTTGAAATCTGGGTGGCGGAAAATACAAGTCATTTAACTCAGTTGCAAACAATTAAACAGTGCAGTCATTGAAACCACAAAAGCATCCATCCAGCCTCCTGTGACTGCAAAATCTTCTTAAGCTGGAAAAGCCGAATCCTTAACAGCTGTGCTCACTAGGGTCTGCTGCAAGCTGTAACCGTAATGGCAAAATCTCAATATGCCAACTACAAATCAAGACACGAGATTTCATAACTGGAGGTGGCAGTTTAGTTTGAGCAAGACACAGAGATCCATGAATGCATTCTGAAAAAAAAAAAAATTCCAAATCTCAAGAAAATAAACGTCAGGTGCAAGAGACACAGTAATGCTACCTGCTCCACCTTCCTACCACCAGTCCATGAGACACACAGTCTTTACTTTCTCAACTCAACTTACTAACATTACATACCATCTCAAAGGGTAAAGGGGCACCTGCAACAGTAAATGTAAGCAGAGGTACCTGCACTGGAAACATTGAACAGCAACTTTCAGCTCTACAGAACCAGGTTCATTTTATCAGTTGTAATATTCACTTTTTAATCTTCAGCTTCATACAACATTTACACATATAAACTGGAATCTACTGCTGAATAAAAAACCCTAGAAAAATATGTAAATATACAGAGCCTCAGGCTCCACAAATGAGAAACAGAATGTTGCTGAAGTGTGAAAACAATACTTTACGTTGGCGTACTTACATGTGATTGAAGTATTGCTGGAAGAGTAGCTGTAGATCGAAAACTTACTTCTGGGGGGTGTTTTCAATTTTATAATTTGTGGGGGTGAGGGGGCACCACCTCCTCACATGGGAGATGCAGACAGGTGTAACCCTCTATTGCAAAAAAAAAAAAAAAAGTACGTGTTTGTTTCAATATTTTCCGGGGTTGTGTTGACAGCGATTCATTCACTCTTAGGTAAACCTTTCAGTGTATATTTACAGAGAACTGGCTTTATGAAATGGGATGCTAAGCAGTGTCTGCAAAAACTACACAGACTAAACCCAGGTTGCGGCTGAAAAGGGTCAAATAAGCCCACCTGCCCAGTTATCAAATATTAAATAAATACTAAGATATTTAACTCCACTACACTATCTACACCTTGTGCAACAATACTTTTACATGCAAGCGCAGGCAATTAATCTTGACAGTTCTGAGTATTCTTTGCAGAGGAAAATGCAAAACTTAAGGGAACAATAGCAAGCAGTTCAGTGAAACAAAGTTTGAAATTATGAGAAGTGACAAAAAAAAAAGATACATGGTGGCCTGTATGCCCTCGAGCAGTACTGTTGGCTTTACTGATTTTATTTAAAGTGTTTAACTTCAAAGGACTTTCTTGCAACTGATAAGGCAAACTTACAAGCCTGTTTGGACCACCTGTTCACTTTCAGGACTCCACTCCAGATAGACGATCCGCGTTTTCTCAGCCAAATACCCATTGCAACACAATGGCCACTTCAATGGCAACTGCCTGGATACTTACCAAAGTACAGTAGCCCATTGTTTGGTAGTATGAAACTTGGCAATAAATAAATCCATCACAAGAATGGTCAGCACTGCTTGTGCCAACCCCCAAGGCCATGAATGCACTCCTGCTTCATCGCTCCTCACCATCCCCCATACCCTTCCTCACCATGCTTCCCTAGTATCCTAACTTAGCTCATTTTAGAGGCTATGTTTATGGGGGGGTGCTTACATGGTTACACACATGAAGCCCTTGCAGTACAAAGCAATAAACGGTGTAGCTGATGCCCCCCCCCCATTTCTCACGCAAGGGAAATTAATGTGTAATTATGAGTATGTCATAAAACCAGTCATTTATCACAGTTCTACAGCCCAAGGATGGTAAAGACACACAGCATGCAACACAGATCTAAACCAAAGGCAAACTACACCAAAAACAAAGTCCTTGCCCTCCACCCATAAGGAACAGGTTTGCCAACTTTTGGAACTTGCTGCCCCTCCTTGCCTTGTGAAGGCCAATAACAATCATAGCTACACAGCATGGAAAGACTGCACCCCCTACCCCAAATCTATTGTATATTCCCAACCTCTCTCTGGAACTTTAACACACATTTTGTTAGGGTGGGGAGATTCCTAAAACTCCATGGTACTGTATAAATATGGTGGGCCTTCAGTACTCTTCAGAAGCAAATAAATTTGGATGTGAGTATTAAGAGTGTAGTATGGAAAATAGGAAGAGATCTTGCTTGCCAAACAATGTTACTAATCCACAGATGCATACAACGCGTTTAGAACATTAACTGTATACCACTTGGGCTTGACCATTTACAAACATCTAGTTAGCAAGCTAGTACTGCAAACACCACAAATGATCACTGTACCAACCATGCTGTTGAGTGTTGTGAACAGAAGTGAAGTACCAGCACTATCACGTGACAGAATTGTGCCAAAAACAAAATCAGAAAAGAGGAACTGGATCAGACATTTCCAAATCCCCTTAAAATACACAGAACAGCAGCCATACCCTGGCTGATCAACACAACAGACTTGGAACGTGGGAACTAAAGTTTCTTCAGTGTACATGTCTGGGTTCCATTATATAAAAACTGTGGGTGTCCTACAATGAGAAGAATGGACAAGACGCAAACACCACTGGCAAGATTACCACTTGGTGACCCAAGATTTTAACCATGGAACTTTTGCATGACTGAAGAGTTCCCCACGACTACAAACCTCTACTTTCACAGTGACAATGTGCATAATAGCACCAAATTCAAATGGGGAAACTTGTTAACTTCAGACAGTTCAGTTCCCCTCACCTTTTTCATATACTTAGGATGCTTTTTCAAAGGCACAACGGAGACATGTCATGGTTACTGAAAAAAACCTCTAGAAGTAAGGACTCTTGTAATGAAAAAAAATATATACATTCCTAGGCATCATATCCCACAGTGTGTTGAAAAGTCAATGGCTTCTGGAACAGGAACTAGGAAGGCTCAAGTATTAAGTCAATTGCTTTTTTCAAACAGTCTCAAGTAGCAAGGCAACTGGTAATTAGCTAACAAAGCATTCAGCATTCTTTAGTCAAATGCATGCCCCCCCCCCCCGCAAAAAAAAAAAAAAAGTGAACGATAGCAAATAAATGGCAGTACTTTGTGCAAAGTAGTTTGTCTGACACTGAGAATGCAAGGCGGAGGTTGAGGTGAATATGTCAGCATTAACTGTAATTTGAACTTTCCTATCTGAACTGATTCTAAAAGGTCTGGAAAATCCAGCAGCTGCAGAGAAAACCTGGCCTACTCGAGATGCAACTTGCTTGCACTTGCAGCTGCAACACTTAAAAATAAACATGTCCATGTATGACCACTTCCACAAAGTTGGGAGGTGTACACAACCATAACAATCTAGGACTTTTCATGGTCACTTACTCTGCATCTGTAAAAAAAAAAAAAAGAGTTTGGCGGCATGCTACATCAGGGAGACTGAGGGTACAGACACACACACAAGGAAAATCATGTGTAGGTTCCTTTACATGTACTGAAAATACAAGTCACTGTAAGCAGTAACAACAGAAACAGTACCTACACAAAGACCACTAAAGCTCAAAGCAGAAGAGGAGGAGACAGAAAATAAAATATTCAGAAGGGCATTACAGCTAACATTTTCAGCTTTAGACCACAAACAGGTGCCCACAATATCACTGCAGCAACTTTAGTTTTCATTGATACAAATCACACCAATGCAACTCACGTGATTAAGAAAAAAAATCCACATGCAAATCATTTTCATTAATTAATATATTTTCTGCATTATAGTTAACATACGTACTTTCTTTATTTGCCACCCTTAATTTTCAGTTAAGTATTGGTATTTTTGTTATATTCAGACATGAGTAAAATCTGACAGTCTTTTGCAATAAATATCATAAAATAATAGCTTCACATAATAAATATTCTTTACAACAAAAAAGTATCAGACATCTGTTTTAAAAATAGTCAGAATTCAACTTTATGCTCTGTACATATATACAAAAATAACAGCCTTTGTGGCCGAGGCAACAAGATCAGCAGACTATAGTAAAGAAAGGAAAACATTTAGGTGCAGAGGACAAATAAAGACACAGAAAGGAAATTAAAAGAAAGTGAAATAATAAAGGCAGTCAAGTCAGCACACACCAAATATTTAAATGCCAATTTTTACAATCCAAATAAAAACTGGAATTCGGTTAATAATTTAAAATATCACATGGTCACTCATAGAAGTAAAATGATCCAGTCCAATGTCCTTGCTGCTCTTCTGAGGAACTGCTTTACATGGAAAGCCACGGCCACAGGATTCAGAAATCTCAGTAACATGTTATGTTTTAGACGAAGGACTGTACCGCAGCATCTGATTATTCCATGCCCTCCATCATTTCGGGGGTGGAGGGGGGGGCAAGACTAGCAGGAATTAGAAGGGAGAAAAGAAACTTCGAAGAGACACAGTTTAAGTAACTGGAACAAAGAACAGAATTACCCCCCCCCCCCCACCAAAATCTGCCCCTCAGTTAACAATACTCAACACGGTTTTCCTTGAACTCTAGAAGGACAGCTCTCAAGTTTACAGTATACAGTGTTAGAGTTCCGGCATCGGCATCCAGGCCTGTTCACCCGGTCATAGCACCGCTGACACATTTTTACACATCCTTTAGCTGGAGGGTAGCAAAGCAAGCAAGGTAATGCCAATGACATTAATCCCATACACAAGTACCTCGAGCAGCAGTGTGCTTGAGTACAGGAACATGGGTTGTCTGCACAAGAGTCCCCCTCATCATCATTAGAGCAGTGATAGAAAACACCTTTAACCAGGCACATACAAGTGCTGTACTCCACCATACTGTCAGCAGAGCACAAAAACTGTTTATTGCAAGTCAGACAAGAAGGCAAGGTTCGCTGTGCTGTGCATTCACCACATTTGCATTTGCCACACTGTTCACAGATAAACTGGTGTTTGGTCTGATCCTCTTTCACAGAACTTTTAAGGCTGTCCACAACCATGGAAGGTGCTTTTGGCTGCATTCGAATAACCCTTTCAGCTCTATGTCCTGAACTTAGTCTGGAAGGGGGAGATCTGCCCAACAGTCCCTGTTCTGAAGAGGCACTACTGTTGCTCCCAGAACTAGCTGCACTCCCCGTGCTCGTAGACCTGCTCAGTGCAGGTGCCCGGACATTACAGTGGTGCACAGTGTGGCTGGATCTGTGCTCATAATTGTTATTCACATTGAATGGTAGGATTTCGTGAGTTCTTTCATGCTTTTCCTGTCTGGAAACTGTCTTTGTCCCTGACTTTTTCACTGAAGAAGGTCCTTCTGTGTATTCATTGTTGATCCTAATGGCCTTGATCTGTTCCAAGGACAGAATTGCTGTGTGCTGCAGTTCTCTTTCAAATTCAAACCTCTGCCTGCTGTCCAGTGAAGGCTGCTGTATCACAACTAGAGAACCGCCCTGGCCATGATGACTTTGGGACTCCATCTGTGGCAAAGTTGTCTTCCCACATTCACAAGAGACTTGGCATGCATCTGAATTCCTGCAGAAGAAGAAAAAAAATAAATATTGGAGTCTCTTTAAATACAATACTGGAATACTTACAAAAAGTATTTTACCACTTTTACTCCAGAAACAACACTTAAAATAACACTTAAAAGTAACCCAGTAATGTTAGTGTTTTAGAATCTCTACTCAAAAGCAACCAATAATGCATCTTTTATTTATTTTATTGGGGGATATACTGCATGGCACCAAACAAATAAGTTTTACAAGAACAACAGATTTTCATCTCCTATTTAGAAACTAACGTTCTTAGTACCTTTCAAACAAGTGGGTTATGCCGACTATACTAAAGTCGAAATAACTTTTTCTACACTTCATTGTTTAGCTAAGTTCACACAATTTGACACCCTAAATGTTTCCAACTAGGATATAAATGCAGTTTAATGCAGAAACATGGGAACAGCACAGAACCTAAATGTTTCCAACTAGGATATAAATGCAGTTTAATGCAGAAACATGGGAACAGCACAGAACCTTTACTGTTCAGTTCGAATAACTAAGCTTAAATTAATTAATGTTTACCTCACGGTAAAAAGAAAAAAAGTGAACTACTACAGTTGTTACACCTATGCTTTGCAACTGTTTTACAGAAAATTTTCTACTCAGTTCAGCAAAACTACTATCAAATAAAGTTCTGCTTAATGCAGTCTCAAAATTCAAACATATTCTGCAGTAAGACTTCAGCACAAATCAGATCACTTAACAGAAAATAATGTTTTGTTTCACCTAGCATTAGTTTTAACTGACTAAAGTCAATTTTTCCATAGACATTAAGAACTGCAGCTAATGTAGCTGACAGCACTCACTAAAGAAGGACAGTGGAGCACCATGTCAAAACCCAAACTTTAAGACTGACCACATTAGATCCCCTGCGGGTATGTCATGCGAATCTAATCTACTTCTTTTCTTACTTCAATTATTGTATTAATCTGTTACTGGTAAGTGAACCGGTCCTCCCCCAACCTTATTCAGCCACAAATCGGGCCCACGGGCTGGACAGTTTCGACATCCAAGAAACACCGATCCCTTGAAATAACGAGTTTCTCCGTAACCCGAAACGTGACAACACTTGGAATGGTCGTATGTCACTGTGTGCACGTCACACCGGTTCTGGTGCACAATTTCACCTGTTTTTAGTACTGCACAGTTTCAAAGTTCTGAACCGTTCGTGCACGGTGCGTACATTTTTAGGGGACCGCTGCAGTGTCTTCACTCCCGTGATGTAGCTCACGTTGCACAGCGGCCTTTTCCTTCCCCCAACCAGTTACGGCTGTTGGTAGCAGCAGGCCCAGCGCGCGAGGACCATCCTCGGGGATACGGCACATTCCCGGCTGTCAGCACGTGAACCGAGAGCAGAACCCACCACCCGCTGCAGTCGACTAGTGCAGCAGGAGCAACATGGCACAGTGAGCGGATTCAGTGCTTTCCTTTCACTGGACAGCAACAATGCTAGCTCTAAAAAGTCATAATAAGCAAGAAAAAAAAAAGGATGACAAGGAGGAGGAAGCACCTTTTTCACCCCCGAGCATGTAACGCCGAAACCACGCTAAAACAAAGGCAAACACTTCAAAAAAACATCGACAGGTTGTCCGATCGCACTTCTAAAACTGCAAACCCGTTTAAGATAAACCCGAGCAGTCAGCCCTGTGACGTGAAGTCCGGGTATGGGGGTTGCATTCCTGTTGTGTTGCAAAATACAGTGGGGAAACGCATACAACTGACTGCAGCAAATCACCTTAGACACGTACACTGGCTTAGCTACTGCCCTATCGGAACTTTTTGTAAACTCCCAATACACAGACCCCAACGATACTTCCGTCCCAAAACTAAAAAAAAAAAAAAAAAAAAAAAAAAAAACACCTTTATAAGACACAACATACACGTTTTCCACCACGAGAAACCTCTGTTCCCTTTCGGAGTTAACTAATTTATAAGTGCTGCGACGGAGTTCCTTTTCACTTTCTCCCAATGCCTGGATCTGCAGGTTAAAGCATCTGCACGAGCTCTCCATTCTATTCACGAGCCGATTAATAAATAGATCGCGAAGCCAGAGGAAGGAAAAAACTTATGAATGAAAACAAGGTCTCTGGGGGGAGGGGAAGCTTGTTTGTGCTTTACCGCATGAGGGCGGACTTCGTCAGTTTTAAAGCGGCAGTATTCTGTAATTTTTCAATTTCCCATTTGTCTGGAAACAGTTTGGTTATTATCAATGACACCAGCAAATTGCCGTTAGACTAAAATTCTCGGCTGTTTCGAAGCAGGCCGAATGCCCCATCTCGTTTCCGCTTTTTACGTGGGAAGATAAATAATCTGCGTTACAGTTATGCGTTTTCCCCCAGATTTTCACAGAATTTTGTGATTTTTGTCCGTTTATCGTACAATGTGGGCTTTTTTCAGGTAAATCATTAAGGACTCAAAACAATAAATAGTGACAGCTAGTTGAGATTAAAACTTAACACCTTTCAAAAAAATGCATGTTAGTGTATGTTAATGTAAAATTTGATATTCTATCAACGTCCTAAATTTATAACAGTAATATTTAAAAACTGTCCCTTGTTTTAGGGCCTTTACCCCCCCCCCCCCCCCCCATTAATTATTGCGTTGCCTAGACTTCTTGCACTAGGTATGACTACAAACATTTTCCTCTATAGCCAAGTATGTGTGCGAGTTTTACACATTCGACATCAGATTCTTTCCCTAAAGTTCGGTACCCACGACTTCCAAGGAAAGTAAAATGGCAGGGCAAAGCGTAGAGGTGTTAATGCACAAGTCAAGCAAAATGACGAAACTAGAGACCTGTCAAATTCAAAGACAAAAGGTGCACTGCCACACCTGCTTCAAGGCAGCAGGATTTCAGACATCAATAACTTTTAACGACTGCTGAGCCTGACAGATATTAGCCACTTGCAATAAATAATAGAATAAAGGGGTATGGGCCCATCTGAATAACTCTGGATACAACTTCGCACTCCTCAAGAAAAATGCATAGAAATACAATCCATCTACTTCTATTAATTTTCCTTCTGAAATGTATGGCCTCCGTCCCGAGTATTTTGGTCATATTCTCCATTACTTTAGAAAATATGGGAATGAGAAATACCGTATATTTATTACTGCAGTCAGTCACGTTTTACTTACTATTAAAGTAGACAAATTAAAGCATTATGTACAATGTTTCTAACAACTACTTGCATCCAAAAGTCCACTCATGACGTACATAAACAAACACGCACACACTTCTACCAGGTTGCAACTGCTTCAAGGACAGGCGTTCTAACCATTACTAATTATTATTATTACCGTTATTGTTATTATGCAACGTTCTCATCCATTACAAAACAACTAAGCATTGGCAGCACTCCTTTGAGAAAGAAAATTATTGCACTTGCCCAAAACAGTAATGGACGTTTTAATTAAAACGTACTAACCGCGACTGAAAAGGGTTTCTGGACCAGTCCACCTACCCCAGTTACCAAACTGTAAATAAATAAAAAAAAAATCCTGCAACTGCCTGTGGCATCGCTACTAACAAGTTCTGCTAGCGCAGGTCAAATGTTACTTCTACAAACAGATTCTCTAGGAGCAAGGTGATATGCGTTCGGTGTTGGTCACCAAACGTAATTGTGTTGCAATTTTGAGTGCTTGTTGAAAATTCTACATAGGTGGATCTTCACACCACACAAGACACATACCCAGAGTCTGACAGCACAGCAGCAATGATTGCAAAATATTTGCAGCATTCCTCGCTAGGTCAGTGCAGTTTGTTTTACCTTGTCCTCATGCAGTGCAGTAATACTCAAACACCACCTGCCAATGACAACAGTTAAGACCAACTTGTGACTTTTCAGTTGCACCCCCGCCCCTAAAATTCAAGTGTCTTCACTACTCACCTACCGCTAAATAGCCACCAAACTCAAATCCATTGAGAACAAAGGGCGGTATAAAAATCCTATACATAAAATGAATCGCCGTGTCAAGGTTTAAAATTTGAAAGCAGCATTATGGTGATCGTAATGCAGCCTCCGTTGTACTTGCAGCTGCCGGAACATCTTCTTTAAAATTAAGTCAACCAGCAATATCTTTAATTCCCTTTTCATAAACACCTCCGAGTAAATCCACGTTTTCAACGATGATTAACACTACGTCTGCGAAAAAAAGAAACCACAACTCGTTTCGGATTACGGGACAAATGCACTGCCAGAATTCTGCACACCACACATATGCCAGGGGGGTCTGCAAGACAAATGGAAGAATGTAGCTGGAACCGGATGCTGTACAATACAAAGTGCTTCTCAGTTTGGAAGACTTTACGCGTCAAATCAGCTAAACTATCTGGAGTGATGGCTTAAAAACTGGTGTACAGTTCTTATAAACTCTGTTGCACGTAGAATAACTTTTGTTAGCGCCGGCACTTGTTGCTATTGGCAGACCTACAGTTTGATTACACTCCTACAGTCAGTAAGTTCGCATACTGAATGAATGATCATTTGCTGCAGAGACTTTCTCTCGACTGCGTCCTTTGATTGGCTCATACCCCCACAGGGAGCGGAACGCTACCTTCCGCTTGTCGCTCATTGGTTTTCCTTTTAAAAAGAGGCATGTGGTGACAGTAGCTGTGGGAGGTGTGTCTACAAACATTTTTTAAGGTGGAATTGAGCCCATTTTGAAAGAATGGCAAAATTAAGAATTGTTTTCCAAGACTCGTGTCTCAGAATTACCCACAAGAATGTAAAAACACCAGATGGTCAAAAAAGCACGATATCTTGCATTGTATTTGTACAATAAAGTATGCGATAAATTCTGTTTTTTACCCCATCCCTGTTTTTTGCTGTACTCATTGTGATAGAAGACTACAATTCTTAAATGACATGGATTTATTTAGCAGCTGTTAAATTTTTTTTTTATCGGAGCTGCAGAATGAGAACGTGTCCTAATAATTTAGATAGTTTTAACAACATACTAAACACGTATTAATTTTATTTCCATGCATCACGTACGCACAAGTTTTGCTTCAGTTCCTTTAACAACTTGACACCAAAAACACTCCCGAGTAATAAAGGCAAGGACTGCTGTGTTTGGCTTTTGCAAGCCCTACTAAAATTGTTCTTCGTTTTTAATAATTAGAATACATGCAAAGTAAGGCGTAATATAAAACAATGCAAGAACAAGTTCCTTGCCTGCTACAATACACAGGCCTACCCTGTTTACAATAAAGTGTATGACGGTCTACTACCGTTCTGAACGATCCACCTAAAACAGGGCTTACCACTGTTTAGTGTTCCCGGTCAGGCACCCAGCGCGCTTAACTGTCTGGTTTGATGGGCAGAGGATACATTACATCCGGAGCCATTCGAATGGGAAGTTCAGTACAAAGTTAATCTCTCTCGCTCTCTTCTATTCAAATGGAAAATAGATGTGTCCTCTTTATTTGCAGCTGCTGGCTCCTACCGTGCTGCACCGGATGGCTGAGCTATAATCAGACCCAGGGTGTGATCTGCCCTAAGGCATAAACAAAATCAATAAAGTAATTATAATGTATTTAATACAGAAGAGTTTCTATGATATATATACATCCATACGGTGCTAATTAATTAATATTTAAAAATATATTGCTTGGAAGTTTTTTTTTTACAAAACTGTGACAGTTACATGTGCGTCTGTAAGTTTTAGGTGTAAATATTACATGTACAACCCCCCCCCCACACACACACACACACACACACACACACACACACACGCACACAAAAACTACCGCTGCAGATTAAGGGTTTAGCTTGTCAGTATATTACATTATTAAAATAATTTGGGACTAATTTCTGAGTAAATCAACGAGCATGGCTGAAGAGGTACAGTAACAGTACATATATCTTTCATTCATTTTTAAGGCAGCTTAGTTTGACCACGAACATAATGTGGTAATGTGTCCTTGCTAGATGAATCTTTCATCTGTGTACCTCAATCAAAACCGAATTCCTATGACTCGTTTATATAAAAAATGGCACATGGATTGGCACTGAAATGTTTTTTTCCCTGCTAGAACCTTTCCTGTCCTGAGAAACAAGAGACTCAGTTTCGCATTAACACCGAGGAGGGGTTGAGACTCGTGATTTAGATGGCATGATTATAGAAATCAGATGATAAATGTTTATATATAGCTTGCTGAGAATGTCTAATGTACACTGTTCGTGTCAGAAACAATACTTCTTAACACAAAAAATCTGGACAAAGCCTTAAATATTTTTTTTTGGGGGGGGGGGGCAAAATAGAGACCGGTTTTAAATATTGCTCTTATAAACTTAGAATGCTGTTAGAATAACATGATTTGTGTTAGCCTGCATCTTTCTGTATGATATAAAGTCTGAAACTCAAATGTATGACATTTAGTGAATTCAACATTCTGTAGTTTGCCAGAGAAACGTAAATTTTAAGATGAGCTGACCGAAAATATGAGGCAAAAATCTGGACATTCTGCGTAATTTTGGACAGTCGAGTATATCATACAAGGGCTACAACCTCTCTATCTCTCCATTTGCAGTTAGTTGCCTGTGGACCAGGGCTTCTCTTATGGTGAGCGATAGAGTACAAAGTACGTCGATAAATGTGGAAAGGGGTGGTGGTTCTGCCTCAATCTTATATGGGATATTTATTTATTTTGTATTTGTTAACTGGGATTGTCGGACTGGGCATAAGAACCCATTTTCAGCGGAGGTCTGAGGAGAAAAGCTCCACATGACAAATAACTATATACCATTACAAGCTTTCACGACAAATAACAATAGTGATATATAGTTAAGAAAGATGATACAAGCTGCACACACTAGTAAATAAAACATGCACGTTCTTGTATAACGTTTTTACGTGCAATAAATTATCAAATACCCCTATATTCTAGCTTTTCATGTTGTATACTATGCCAGTTCAAGTTGCTAAATATAACAATGTCTTACATCTTTGCCTAAAACTATGGTTGTAATTTCTAGGTAGTCTTGTATGAAAAAAAATAATAACGGGAAAAGTGGTAACTGCACAGTTCCCTTTAGTAATAACATCGTTATCAAAAGATAATCTGTATATGGATCCACTAATCCAAAATAGTCAATAAAAATGTGTTAGCATAGATATCTAAAGCTACTGAGTGACATTTGTACTGTTAAAAAGCTGAAACTTCTAACTGCGGGGTACGTATATCATCTTAGGAAATGCACTTAACAGTTCTGAAGGGGGGGCGGGGGATGCAATGAAAATATTTTATTTTTCTTAACTATGCGCTGATGTAGCAGTTCATGTTATATTTTATCTTAACTGATTTTGCAGCATTTTCTTCCCAGGCTGAAATAAATCTAATTATTATATCATTCAACTATCTGACAGTAGCAAAGCTCAACCAACAGTACTCATAATAAAACAATTGTTTATTTTTGTGTCATTTTGGTTCCGCCTTAAACTTTCCTCTATAAATGTTTATTGCTTGTTATTTCCTTCATGTCACATTTGCTTCCTGTATTGATCTGACTGTTAGTACTTGCCCCTTAGGGTCAAAGTTGCTTCCTGTATCATCCTGAATGTCATCACTTTTACCCCCTGAAAACTTTGCCTTTTTTTTTCTTGTTGAGAGGTGAGGTCTCCCTCCCCCATAGTATCTTACACTCCATTTCTTTGTTTCCTCATCCTTTTAATTTCCTACCACTACCATCGGGGGCATAGCTCTGGTATATCCTTGCCTGTGAAAACCTCCTTACAGCCCTCATCACTCTGATGAGGAAGATGCTTTCTCTGTTCATCCCTCCCTAGCCATGTTTGCAGTGCTGTGTGTTACTGTGCTGTCTCCCACCTAATGTGTGTGTATGAGATGGGGCTTGCACTCTTGGACTCCTGCATGACCTATCACCTTAAGCCTCCAAGGTATTGACAGTGCAGCTGAAGCCCCCACCCCACCCCCATCCAGATTTTCTCCAAGCGGAAGACATTGGCCATTTCATCTTTCATCTTCTTCCTAGTAAAGCTGATATTTCAGTTTCATTCATTAAATCTAAATTGCTGGCAGCATAATCAGACACCCCGTGTCTGTATTATGAGCCATCTGGGATACACTTAGTTAAGCTGACATGGATATTCATACTAATTTCATGTAATGAGAGGTCTTCTTCCCACGCAGACATTACTGCTAGGAACAACAAAAATGTCTACAATCATGGGGTAGGGAAGTGGGTAGTGTTTCATAATGCACTGTAAGTTCCAAAAGGAAAATTTTTAATTCTGCATTTTTAAAATGCATTCTGACAGTTTTGGCCAGGTACTTATTTTTGAATCAATGTAATCAATAATAAACAAGTAAAGAGAACCACAGTTACAGAGAAAAAATATATAGTCTCATGGGTGGCAGTGTTCTTTCTAGACTGAGTACTAGTAACTGTTACTTCTGTTCCAAATACTGAATGCCAGGGAGGCACAAGAACATGGGCAAACCTGTAACATTCTTTTTTAAATGGGACTGGTATGAGCGAGATAATTTGTAACACTGTCACAGATCCTGCTTATCTGCACACCCACACTACATGCAATTTTACAAAACACAAAGAATACAATCCATTTGTTCTGTACCGTAACACAATACCTTTTTTTTTTCAGAAGCTTCAGAATTCAACCCTCCCACCACCATGAAGGGAAGATGCTCCTTTACAGCCTCCAGAAAGCCAAGCCGTGTTTGCTTGTTTATTTATTTAGTTAAGCTAATTTATTTATTGACATTTGATTACCAGGAAAGTCAGACCAGTTAGAAGCCCATTTTCAGAGGAGGCCCAGGGAAAAAAGCCCCGAATTATTACAAAACATTTTAAGAACAATAATTTTACAATCTTCAAAAATAAAACAAAACATTTGCTGTTTAAATAATTATAACAAACTTGACATAATATAAATATATTGGTTAAGAATCAATGCACGGTATACGACAACCATTTAACATTCAAAGGCATCTTAGAGAGTTTGTAGAGAAATTAAAGGTAAGTTAATCTAATTCAAATAGGAACTGCAATATGAAGTGAGGGGAAACAGGTTTATGGTATATTTAGAGAGAAAGTCAGGGAAGAGAATTAGAAATAAAGAAGTAGGTGAAGAAGGGAGAGTAAGGAGGTATAAGGGATGAAAAGGTACTTGTTCACATATAGGGATATAGTTTTTCCTGGTTTTGACAATAAAAGAGCCAGATTATAGCTAGGAAGTCTTTCAGAGTGGTTTTTAAAGATGGGAAAGAAGGTATAGACCTGACAGATAAAGGTAAAGAGTTCCAGGCCTTAGCATCCTTGTACGAGTACAGACAATGCCCAGCAGATTTGCTAAGTTTGTAGACAGGCAGGAGTTTTTGGTCACTGGATCAACAATGAATGAGCATAGTTGCGTAGAATGTTTTTTAGTGCTGGATGGGCAGATGGATGATGGGTAATTTTATAGGTGGTAAGAAGTTGTGTATATATTAGTTGATGTAGTAGTTCTAACCAATTAAGGCTTTGTAGTGCTATATAGTGGTGGGTTCTGAAAGGGATCTTTTAAGGAGAGATTCAAAGCTGTATTTACACTGACTAGGGGAAATTTGGCCAATGATTTGAATACAACTGTTACTGATCCTGCATAGTTCTGTTCACGTCACTGACAGATAAACATCCACTTAATTCGTCCCAGTAGGAAGCATAAATGACTTTTGGGAGTAGTTCTGATGTTTATTTCTACTAACATACTCTAATAGATAGGGAAACCATGGATTATTTTATGGCTACTTTGCATTCCAAAGACATGCATCTGGAGCATTTCTCCCCGGGCCTCCGCTGAAAACAGGCTCTGTGGAACCTAGTCGGACATTCCCGGTCAACAAATGTTAAATAAATAAATAAATAAAGTATGAAGGAAAAAAGGTAGATAATCAACCTAGCCTTCCCAGTTCATGAAGTCATTGGAAATAAAAATCTTTCAGTTGCCCCTGGCCTTCATAAATGTCCATTTTTTGGTTAATGTATTTAGGTCATGGTTCTCTGCAGGTGAGGGGGAACAGCTTCCTCTGGTGAGGAGATTAAGCACTTTGAGGTCTTGTTTATGAGGTAGGACAGGGAAGATGGGACACTGGCCTGCAGATGAATGTTACAGCAAAAGTACTGCAAGCGTTGTGGTTCAATGTGTTAGTGAAGTGAGAGCTAAGGCAAAGGACAAATCTCTCAATTTACAGTTAGTCTGTGACCCTATACTTAGCTGTGGTCATGAGCTAGTGACTGAGAGTGAGATCATACATATGTCAGAAATGTGGCTCTTTTGTAGTGTAGCTGGTCTCACTCTTCATAATAGCATGAAGAGTTTGACAGTTCAGGGGGATTTCAGAGTACAACCATTGCTCCTCTGAGTCGAGGAGGTTTGGTACTCTGTGAGAATGTCCCTTGGGTGGCTCCTAAGGGAGGTTACCGTGCATGTACCCTAGAGAGAAGGTCATGGGGTAGACTGAGGCATAGCCGGCTTTAGGCATAGGCCAATTAGGTGGCCACCTAGGGCGCCGCTCTAGTAGGGGCACTTTTCCAGTATTTATTTGGTGTAGGTAGACCAGGATGAGGGCACCAGGTGGTGTGGTGGGGGGGGCACCATGGAGCTCTTTTGCCTAGGGCACCAGTTGACCTAAGGCCACTCCTGGATCGAGAACATGTTGCAGGTATTACATCTCTCAGCATGCTGGGAAATACCTGGAGATCCCAAAGAATGAGCTACAGACCATTAGTATGGAGAGAAATAAGGAAGTCTGGTCTACTCCGATAAGCTTACTACCTTCCACTACGCACCTCATCAGGACAAGCAGGTCAGAAAATGGATGGATATTTCTTTGCTTCTTCGGGAGATACACTGTCTAAAGTGAAGCTGAACTGATCACCAGTAAGCTGAGAGATGGGGATACATATTTTAGTTAAATACTGTTTTTGTGAAAACATTAACATTTTTTTACTGTTAAGTTTCTGACTGTACCCATTTTTTGAGCTAGTGGTCACTGATTATTTCCAACATTGTCCCTGGGTTTCATAGCAGCAGTAGGCTGGGAGGTATTTGTCAATGCCCAGGAACAAGAAGAGATGATATACAGTGTCAGCTGTTAAGTAGGAAAGTAGCAGACATTTAAGTCTACAATGATAATATTTGCAGACAGGTTTTCTAAAATGAGAAATGTACAAACACACACACACACACACATATACACACACACACACATATATATATATATATATATATATATATATATATATATATATATATATATATATATTATTTTTGATTTATTGTTCAAGTAAGTGAAAAAATAGCATAGTTGTTCAGATCAACCTTGTTACAGTAAATGACAAAATATCAAACAGTTTTCTATTAACAGCAAAAACACAATATTAAGAATTCTTAGATTAATTTGTAACAAAGATGCATAATGCTGTTGGCTTAACACAATTATATTTTAGAAGACAGATGCTAGCTTATTTCAATAACTTCGGATTGTTTCCAATAGGTGGCAAACTAACAAATGAAGTAACTAGGTTTGATAGAATTTTGTAATTCTATAACTGCCGTAACTTCTTAATAGGAAGATTTGTCTATGGGGTGCAGTTGATATATATATATATATATATATATATATATATATATATATATATATATATATATACATACACACACACGCACACACACACACACACACACACACACACACACACACACACACACACACACACACACTAATTATTATTGCATTAGTGTCTTTTCTTGTTTACTTCAGAAGATTCGCCCCCAGCCTTACCAGCTATACAACTAGTAAGTATACTTTTCTGATTTTACTTTCTCTGTTACATACATTTACTCCATTCCTGGCTAGGATGTGAAAGATTGTTGTTTGCTGACATGGTCTGATGTAGCTTTTTGATGAATGGGTTAACTAAGGGCAAAATTAATTTTTTTCCGACATTTGAATTAAAGAAGAAAAAGGAGGGCCAAATTCTGACAGTACTGAAGGCAGAGGGTGGGAAGACAGATTCAGCAACCAAGTAACCAGACATAAATACGGAATCATGTTTGCACTGGTATTCATAAAACAGAAAAGAGGGAGGATTTCAAGCTGAGAAAGGCCTTGGGGTGGGTTATATGGTGATGGTTGAATAGATGCATAGCTGGCTTTAGGCCCTAGAAAACCCTGTGGTCACTGGAGGCCCCCAACAACCACAAGTTATCTTATCTTGATATTTTGTAACATGTCTGTCAAACTAAGTGGGTAATAATAACTCTTATTTATATTTCCTTTAAAATTCACCACACACAAAACAACCAGGTCTTCCTTCGCTAAGTAGAAAACAGGACACCACAGTACGCCTTACTGTAGTGTCCTGTTTTCTACTTAGCGAAGGAAGACCTGCTTGTTTTGTGTGTCATGCATTTACATTTTATCACTTGTCTTTCCTTTAAAATTCAAATATATCTCTGGTTATAGTAACAGTGTTTTGTTAAGTAACAGGTGTCACAATCCCATTAAATATTTTACCACTGACATAGTACCCATGGCTTAGTTAAATCACACTGATAGAAATGCTCTCTACTAAAACTAACAACATAACCAGGTCTAGGTACATATAATATGTGTGGATGTGGATGGGGGGTACCCTTAATCATCCTTAACTGTGTGGGGGCCCTATAAAAGCTACTACTGATTGGAGAAAAAATGAGGAGAAAAAATATAATAATTTTCTGATTACGTTCTTTAACCTGAACAGGGCTGTGATATCCCCCTGTTAGGATAAAACTGATAATGAACATGAGCAAAGTAAGCAGTAGAGAGATCAGTAGCCCAGCGTGACCAATCTCAGTGCAGACCTTGGGTTTTAAGAAGACTTGATGCTTCTGCTCTACAGAGATGGTTTTCTCTTTCACTGAGTTTTATAAATACTGACAGAAAACCAGATACTATAGCTCCCAACTTCTTTGCTCAAGAATTCTGAGCAAAGCCAAAAATAATAGCAACTCAAGATCAGGAACATGCTTTAAATATTATTTTTAATTCACTCACAAAGTTAATAGAATAACAGATTTTGCATTAATATGCATTTTTGGACAATAAGAAGTATAAAACTCTTGATATCTGAATTTATTGACTGTCTTTAATCCTGAATGATTTACCAGCAAATCATACTTTTGTACAAAGGACAGAGCAAAATTATGAGGCAAAATCATGGATGGTGTGTGAAAACAGGGACAGTGACAGATATATATTACTCATCAATGAGGTAAATTAAGGTGACATATCCCTGCTGCTGTCAGACGACTGACAAACAACAGTTACTGATCCAGTGTGCCGGTAGCAGTGTTGCACGATGTATTGCTTTTTGCTGAAATAAGTGTAAAATTAATATTGTTATGGCTTATGTGAGTGTGTGTGTGTGTGTGTGTGTGTGTGTGTGTGTGTGTGTGTGTGTGTGTGTGTGTGTGTGTGTGTGTGTGTGTGTGTGTGTAAAAAACACTGATTCTTATGTGTGTACTCACCTAATAAGGCTGGGACACATGCATTACCTTTCTGGGTATCAGTAAAATGAAGTTAACAAGTAATTCTATTTCAAAAGTAAAGCATAAAATATATCACAGAACATTCAGATGCTTAGATCTTCTAGGATTCTGGTGGCCCCACACACCCTGGACTGTATAAACAGATTTTAACTTGGACTTAGTGATGACCTCTGCTTTCAACTCACCCATTCTAAAGCCAGACCTGCTCAGATATTTGTATGTATAGAAGGTTGCTTTAGATTTTGTGGGTGCTGGGGATTGTGTGGTCATGACTTCTTTAATTTTCATCACAGTCAGACCTTAGAGGTGTGCATGGGAGGTCATTCTAGTTTGTGTTTATGCTGGGGAGAGTAAGGTCATTGTTTCTTTTACTTTTCTCACAAACCTCAAAGGTGTGCAAATACAGTTACTATAGCTTATGGAGGGAGAGTATACTGTCTGGAAGCAACAAAGTGGAATGCATTACTGTAATAATTTTTTTCACTTTCCTCACAATCACATATCAGGCATGTATACAGGTGGCTGCCTTTGGGGCTAGGGTGAGGAATGAGGAGGCATGCTATGTATATGTATGACAGCAGTAACTTGAAATACATGACTATGGCTGTTTGAACCTCTGGTTTCATTCCAACCTAACAACAAAGGTTTGCACAGACAGTGACTGTCTTATTTGGGGGATTGGGGAGTGCAGGCATTATTCACAGATATGATCTATGTATCCTCACCTCAGCAACTGACTGCTTTATTGTGAGCTATTATTTTGTCAACTTTGAACATTAACTCTTGAGCGCAACTTATATCTTCCTTGAAAGAAAAAAGTAAGACTGAAACTCTTTTCTTACTCCTGATTTTTGTTTAGGCCACTGTTGGATTAAAAAGTTGGGAAAATGCTCCAAAAATGCATCCCAGAGCATCTATAAACCCTATGGCTTATGTGGGCCCTGGATTAAATTAATTAAATGTGCTGTCTTGGTCAGGAAAGGTTTGCTGGAAGGATGCAAGGAAAACTAAAGTTGAACTGCAACACTGAATTTCTTTCCTTAATCATAATTTCTGTTCAAGCCACCATTGGATGAAAAGGTTGTGTAAGAAGAAAAAAATAAAATAAATAAAATGCACTTCAAGGCATATAGAAAGTTATGCCTTCTGAGAAAGCTAAAGAATTAAGGCAAAATCTGAAAAGGGAAGAAAAAAGTAATGTGCATGGTATAGGGAGGAGCCCAAGATGGGGGGGGGGGGGTAGAGGGGAGCACTGGAGGGTGTTTGTGTGTGTATGTTTGGGGGCAAAATGGTAGGCAGTGCCTAGGGTACCATTTTGCCTACGTCCAACCCTGTATATAGACTCGCAGTGTATCACTGTTGCAACTAAATACAGTTTCTATGAACATTCCTTTGTGAGATGGGCCAACATGGTGTGGTACACAAGCCTAAGAATATTGTAGTTACATGCCAGTCTGTGCATACTACTTCTAAATGTTTGTAGCTTGAATTAAAAGGTTGCTTAGGAGGAGTAGCAGTGACAAGCTGAGATTTAGACAAGAAGTGTCAAGGGGGTTACCAAAATGCTAACACCAGCCCTGACAGATGGTTGAAAAACCTGGGAGGAAATGGAAAAGAGTTTTTGAACTAAGAGGGAATAGGGTCCAGTGACCAGATGAGTTTTGTCACTTATCTAGTCAGGATGTAATAGATGAGTCGTTGTGGGTTCTGTTCAAGCAGCTTTATTATGTACAAACACATCACGATTGAAGCTTATTAACTTTAACTTTGCTAACCTATATACAAAATAGCTACCTTCATTCATACATGCTCACTCTCTGGCTGCACTTTCAAAATGGCACTGAGTATAGCACACGCTTGCTATTTATATATGCACGTTCAGTCCTTGATATGCTTATACACTCTGTTCTAAATCCTCCCTCTTTGAGAAATAGATCATGCAATGCTGATAATATCAGTTGACATGTAAACAATACAAATAGTTCTTTGTCATGAAATTATACAGATCTAGGTACATATATACAGTTATGTACAGGTCGCTGTGTATTTCTCATTAGGTCTGGAAGCACGACCAAATCGTGTGACATAAAACCGAGAATTAGACTTAGCAACTGGAACTGTCTCTGCTGAATGTTCAACCTTAGGAATATTGGGAACATCCTCAGGAATGGAAGTAGAAGTTAGGACACGTTCTGAAATGGGAACATTGTCTGGGTTGCTCTGAGATCTAGAGTCTGTATCACAGGAGCAATACTGCAATAACGATTCCGGTACATGAAGAAGATGTCTGCGATTTCTCCTGTACTCCACAACCTCAGTTTCTATGAAGTAGGATCTCAGCTCAATACATTTACCTGTTACTTGATCAATCCAGTCAAAACTTCTCACCGTTTGTATCCTCAGTCTCTACTTCTTTCAGTGGATGAAGAAATCTGCTCAATTTATCATAACTGGACTTCTGGAAAGAACACTTCCTGAATAACCGGGATCTAATGGTTCTGTTGTTTTTAGCTTTAGGCCTCAATAAACTGGAACTACTAGGCAGTGTTGTTCTGGTTTGCCTGGATAGAAGTCTCTGAGCAGATGAGCCAAGTATATCGTCACAGGAATGTTTATGAAATTAAGTAAATTCAAAAAAGACATCGGTATTATCATGCTTTGACCTTTCAAGTAATTGCTTTGCACTATGCACTGCACGCTTAGCTAGTCCATTTGACTGTGGATATTCTAGACTACTAGTAACATGTACAAAGTCCCAGTCTCTTGCAAATGTCTGAAACAACTGACTAGTAAATTGAGTGTCATTGTCAGAAATAACTTTGTGTGGACTACCATGGACTGAGAAATGATGTTTCAACTTAGTAATAACAGTAGTGGAAGTTAGATTAAGTAGTAAATCAATTTCATACAAGTTCAAATAAGAGTCTACCAATACTAAGTAATGCTGATTGTTCCACTCGAATATGTCAGTGGCTACCATTGGCCAAGGTAGTTCAGGAACTTGACTTAGCTGAAGTGGTTCTCCTTGCAAATGTGGTTTAGTACTATTGCATACTGAACAAGAACACAGTACCTTATGAATGTCTTTCACTAGTGAAAGCCAAAATAGTAGTTCTCTCGCCCTTCTTTTGGTAGATTCAGAACCTGCATGACCACAATGCAAAATCTGTATAAATTCACATTGTAAGGAAGTAGAAACAACAATTTTAGGACCTTTGAAGATACTGCCATCTTCCATCAACATCTCATCTCTGTAAGGAAAATAGGTTTGCACTTCAGGTGGTGCACTAGATTACTTTGACAGCCATCCAACATTAATGTAGTGGTTGAGCTTTTGCAAGATTGGATCAGTTTTTGTATGATCTCTCAGCTCATCAAGTCTCATGGTAGAAAAATTCTGCACTGCCATTACGTCAAAGTCAAAATTCTCTGTGTGAGCTGTTCAGTTGTATATCTGGGCGATCCAGATAAGGTATCAGCCAGATAAAGAAGTTTGCCTTTTGTATAGACCATTTTGAAGTTGTACTTCTGTAATTTGAGCATCATTGTTTGTAATCTTGCTAGAGCTGAATGGATAGGCTTCTTTAGAATAATAACTAGAGATTAGTGATCAGTTTCAATCTGAATAGCTCGACCATAAGTATAATCATGAAACTTTGAACATGCAAATACTATTGCCAAACGTTCTTTCTCAATTTGAACATACTGCATCTCAGTTTGGGCAAGTGTTCAAGATGCATAGGTTACTGGTTTGCCTTCGTGAATAATAACTGCACCAAGACCACATTTTGAAGCATCACAGGAAAGAGTGACTGGTTTATTGACATCATAGTATCTTAATGTAGGTGTGGTGGTAATTTTCTGCTTAAGGTTTTTAAATGCCTTTTGGTGCTGTTCCAGCCAAGACCATGTAACATATTTGCGCGTCAGCTCTCTTAAAGTTGCTGTCAATTCGCTGAAGTCTGGTATGAACTTGCCTAAATAGTTGACCATGCCAAGGAAACACTGAAGAGCTTGACTATCTGGTGCTGACATCTCAAGAATAGCTGCTTGCTTGGTGAGTCACGCTTGTACTGCACTGAGCATGCTCCTTTCTTAGAACTTGCTGGAAAACTACATAGTTTCCCTGGTGAACCAGCAGGGGCTATGGCTACCATGTGCTTAGGCCTGCTTCTGTTTGCCATGTGTTGCATGCTATCTGCATTTGCTTTGGAGCATTCTGAAACCATGCTCTTGTCACTTGCAAAATTACTTGTGTGGTTCCCTGTAACTTCATGGATTTGACAAATCTCAGTGGCTTTACTCAAAGTTAAATCACCGTCGTGAAGCAAAATCTTTCTCACATCAGCACTCTTAATACCACACACAAGCCTGCCCTTTATTAACTCATCTTTTAAGTTACCAAACCAACACATTTTAGCTTTGTTTCTCAGGTCAGTAATATAAGCTGCAAAAGTTTCCCCTTGTTTCTGATTTCTTTTGTAAAACAAATGCCTCTCTAATGTGATATTCATCTGGAGGTTGCACATTTCCCTGAATTTGCACTTCAGACAGTCGGGGTCTTCCTTTGGTTTGGCTTGTACAACAATATGAAGATTTTCACCTTCTCCCTCATACACTGCTGGTGCATACACAAATGAATGCTCTCTTTCAATGGCCTCTGACCCAGCTAGGTTTAACAAAATGAATGCCCTGGTGCATGCATCTTTGTCAGAATAAGCTGCTTGTATAAAAATATCATACTCTTGCTCAAATATTCTCCAATTCTGTGCAATATTCTGATCAAATACAAGTGGTGAGGGCTTTCAAAATCCATCTGCCATATTAACACATGCCAGTGAAGGGTTTTGCAAATATGCACAACACACATGTACACATAAGCCAGAAATTTATGATAGTATTTGTAACTTTGCCCAATAGCACAACAAGCCCCTGAAAAACTGAACTTTGTGAAATAAGTCTCTTGGGCACTGTAATACTCTCAAAATTGCTCTACTGCAGAAGTAATTTATCATCATTTTAAGAAATATTTAAAATAACTGCACTGTGCAAATGAACTGGGCAGAAGAAGCTCAGAGTAAGAAACATTTTGAAGTAACTGCACTTTGCGAATAAAGAGTACACAGCACACTGAAACTTCCTCCAAAATGGCAGTACTTTGCTAGATAATTCTTTACAGTGTAAGAAACACTCTGTAATGGCAGCACTTTGTGAATAGACACACCCAGCACAAGAAACTTTTTGAAATGGCTGTACTTTAACTGTGCTTCACAAATAGTTGCACTTTGCACACAGATAAACTCTTCAGAATACATGCACAGTAATAAGTGCACACTGTAAGCACTTTTACACACTTTGAGATATTTCAAATAACTCTAGTTATGCCCTTGATGCAATACAAAGTTGTAGTTATGCCAAAACACCCTGCCAAAAACATGCAGTTGCAGTGCTTTATTTATGTTTAATGTGCCCTTTTTGCCCTTATATTTGTTTTGCTCATTTAATCTCTTTTCATGCCCATTGTACTTTTCTTGTGCTTGTCTTACTCTAAACATGCCCATTTTGCTTTAAGCATACTTGTTTGGCTTTAAACATACTTGTTTTGATTTTCTGATAATTGTTTTATCAAATATCTTAATCTTAAACATTTCATTTAATTAATAAGTCTTTTTTGCCTCTCGCTTGTCTAATAATACAGTTTGTGCCCTTGTAATTCTCCATTTTATCTTTTTAAAAAATAAACTGTGCAAGTTTTTATTACATTTGGATCTTTTCTGGCCCTTTTCATGCTCATTTCTCTTGGTTTACCTTCACTGTTATCTCTGCACCTCATAGCTGAATATCAGTCTCTGGAATCCCAGTTCTGACACCATGTCACTTGTCCAGTCGAGATGTAATAGAAGAGTCTTTGTGGGTTCTGTTCAAGCAGCTTTATTGTGTACAAACACATGATTGAAGCTTATTAACTTTAACTTAGGTAACTTATATACAGACTAGCTACATTCATTTATGCATGCTCACCCTCTGGCTGCACTTTCAAAATGGCACTGAGTATAGTACATGCTTGCTATTTATATATGCACATTCAGTCCTTGATATGCTTCTTAAAGACACAGCACACACTCTGTTCTACAAGTTTCATCTCATGTTTTAAATTAACTGTCAGATGTACTAAATTCTTCATTAATTATACGGTACCACCTGTTCCTAATTACTGATGATGTTTTGCTGGATGTAAAGACATGAAGTTGTACCTTTGCATAAAGGAGAGACCAGGGATCCAAGGAACTATATGCCAGTAAGCCTCATGTCAGTCTTGAAGAAAATAAATCTCAGAACTGGTTTGGTTAAATCGCTGTCAGAAAGTTGACTACTGAGTGAGCATTGGTAAGGACTCTTGGATGGAAGACAGTATCAGTCAAAAGATTCACTTTATTATGATTTATTATAACAGCACAAGTGGATGAAGGGAGATCAATGCAGGGGTTTACCCACATATTTTTTGTCTTGTACTCAGAGATGATATTGTTACCCTCACTACCCTCCTCCTAACATTTAAACAGGCATTCAGTTCTTCAAATTATGTGCCCTTTATACTTAAATTTACACATCATTTTCAGTTATCGTCCTCTACAGCTGTTAAACAGCTATTTTTAGAGATGTAGTTTTAGCTCTGAAAATGTGTTGTACAGATCTATGTTAGAGGCATCATAGACATAATTCTAAGCCTTTTTGGGTGTATAATCCATAAATATTTCTGAGAGACCCAAGACGAAACTTATACTCAGCTAAGAACATGGATTATGTCTTGCCCCAAAGGATATTAATTTTTCTTTTTTTCTCAGATATTTTTATTAAAATTATATATATATATATATATATATATATATATATATATATATATATATATATAACTCATAACAGGAAAAGAAATATAAATTTTTTGAACAGATTAGCCACTCAATTGAAAAACATCATAACAACAATAAATACAATAAAAGTATTTACAAAGGTATCTACTTACACAAAAACAATTATCAGTCACTCAAAATATGTTTCTATTTCATATCAGATCACAGTCAAGTTTCTCAAGTAGCTCTATAAATTTTAACTAGGAGTTGTAATACAAAGTGATTCTATCAGTTCTCATCTTGATTGTAGACAGTTCCAATTGAGAAACGTTAAGTGCAATATTTTTAAATTCTTTAATCGATGAAGAAGTCTCACTCTTCCAGTTCATAGTAATTAATTTATGTGCTATAGCTAATAAAGTCCATATTAGTGAATATTTTGATCTAGAAACACATCTAGGTACTGGAATATTGAACAAAATCAAAGATTTTGTTAACTGAAATTTATAATTCAAAACAGTTTTCAGAAAAAAGTTAAACTTTTCCAAAAATGTTTTAAGCCATTTACATTTGTAAGACATATGTTTCCAATTTGCTTTCAGTTGTAATTTACATCTCCAACACCCAATATATTGCTTAAACATTAATTTCATTTTATGAAGTGTAATAAAGGTCCTATGTATACATTTTCAAGAAAACAACTTCCATTGCAACAATAAAGTTGTCTGCTTTGAAGACATTACCATTATGTTTTTATCATTTCCATTAGGAAGATGGTTATTAATTGATTCATAATAATACCAAAAATTATCTTTGTAATACAGTTTCATATTTTTGATTACTTTGTATATTTTAAATAGGTACCATTTTCCTACTACTGTTTGGTTTCCTATAATAGTCATACATTCTATAAATTTAAGAATAGTATCTTTAGTATTTATATGCATTGACCTAATTTATTTATAACATACTTCATTAAAGTCTGTACATCTAACCACATTCACTACTTACATCATATTTACTCATAATATATTCATTGGAAGAACTTTTCTAGAGTCCATTAATTGAGCCAGTATATTATTTTTTTCCCAAAATGTCATTTTAGAGACATCAAAGGTGTTAATGTTATTTTGTGCACAGGCTATAGGGTATAATAAAAATGACCATGCTCTAAGTGCTGGATTTTTATTCAGATACTTTTTAAACAAATTTAATGTATTCATTATGTATTTAGAACATATATGTTTATTTTTGTTGTCCAAAACATATCCCCTTGCCAACCAATGAAAATGATTGGATACAATTTCCCTAAATTTAACTACCAAGGAGTGATTTGAATTTAACCAAATTCCAGTATTTGTTTCCACCTAGCAGTATAAGAAGGATTTAACCATAATGTTATTGTCGTAATAACAGAAGATAAAGCATACACTTCTCTATATGGGAGACCTATTCTACCAGATGTCCAGTCTTTTACGTGATGATTTAATGCTATTCTAGTTTTATTGGGTTAACATAAAAAGTTTAACATTAGTTAATATCATTTGATATTGTAATCCCTAGATACTTAATTTTGGTATCTAGAACTCTATGTTTAGAAAGCATCATATTCATGTTTTTCTTGTTACAGTTTACAAGTAATATTTTAGTTTTGTTGTTATTATATTTAAGACCTGAAATCTTTTGGAAGAGTTCTGTTTTCTCAAATAAAGCTTGTAATGAACTGTCATAGGCATTCAAGGTTAATAGACTATCATCTGCAAACAACTCAATTTTAGAATTTAAATGGTTACTAAAGTGTATACCTTTAAAGTTAGTGTTCAATCTGACACAATTCACAAATGGTTCTATGACCGAAGCAAATAATAATTGAGACAATGGCCATCCTGATTTAGTGCCTTTGGTAATTGTAATGGGCTAGATGTATATAGTCCAATCTTTACATAAGCTAAAGAATTTTCATATACTATTCTGATTAATTTAATAAAATCTTGTAAAAAACATATTCTTCCAGGGTTAACTATAACCAATCCTATTGAACTGAATCAAAGGTACTATTAATGTCTAAACTTACTAGAGTTAAGCTTCCTTTTTAATATTAACATAATTATTGTAAGAATTCTTTTAATATTATTGCATGTGTTTCTACTTAGTATAAAACCAGTTTGATCTTCATTAATCAGCAAAGACAAAAATGGTTTAATTCTGTTAGCATGTATTGCCATAAAAATCTTATAATCAACATTTTAGAGATATTGGCCTGTAAGATGAGCATTCTTTTCCATCTTTGTTCGACTTTAATTTTGGAGAAATTAATGTATATTTCCATGATGGAGGAATATGTTTCGCTTCTTTAGCTAAGGCAAAGACTCTTAACAATAATGCCAAGGTTTCCTTATTTATACATCTCTGGAATAATGCCATAAGTCACAGGTGTTTTATTTAATTTTAATTGGTTAACTTGAGATTTAAGTTCTGAAAGTGAAATTGGCTTATTTATTAACTGTATTTGGTCTTCAATGAACTTTTTTGATATGTTTTATAAAAAGGATTTTATTATATTTTGTGGCTCCATTACTGGGCCATATAAATTGATTGAATTAAGATATATTTTTAAATTCCTCTAAAAATGCCTTTTAGGCATGACATCTTTTTCCTAGTTCCAAGAATATAAAATTCTTTTATCTGATTAGATTTAATAATTATATTTGTTCTGTTTGCTAATCTGTGCTTGTTTTTAGGATTCATAGAATACAAGCTCATTTGAATCTTCTCTAAATTGATCATAGTTTTATGATGTAGTGTCTCTAAATATTTTTTATTTATCTCGTCAAAATAATTTGTTAGGTTTTTATTGCCTTTCTGGGGATCTAATTTTAGTTTATCAACCTTCATTTGTAAATTTAGCAATTCTTTATTCCATTGTTTTTTTCTTATTAATATACTAGGTTAGAACTTTACCATATAGATATGATATTAAAAAGTCACACTCATAAATCTCTGATATATCCTTTGTTAAATTTGCATTTATAAAGTATTCAATTTCATTGTTATATATTTTTTCAAATCTTCCCAGTTAGTTATATATGACGGTATTCTACTAACAGAAGCTCGTTGTTTTCTATCCATTTTCAATTGAATTGTAATTGCATTGTGGTCAGCTAGATGGCATGCAACTTTAACTTTATTTTCCCAGTTATATCTTTTGAAATAGATACTCTATCTATTCTCAATTGGGTACCATGTCTATGTGAATAGTGTGTAAAAAAATAATGAATTTGTCTGTACACATTCATCTATGTCCTTAATATTAAAGAAATCTATGAAATCTAATAATGCTTTGGATGATGCTGTTTTCCTATATTTATTTGCTGAATTAGTGTCACAGTTATTCAATATACAATTAAAGTCACTAGTTAAAATTATACTCCCTTTAGAATGTTGTATGATCTCCTCCAATTGTTGTCTAACCACTTTAACTCCTAACCTGGGAATGCAGTAAAGGGTTATCAACGTGTATGCTTTCCTGTTTATCTTCAAAGATACAAGCGAAAACATCCCAGATCTATCATTCTATACATTTATGATTTTAGGTATTAATACAGAATTTTTCCATAAAATTGCAACATCCCATTTTTTCTGTTTATAATGCAAGCTAACAAATACTGAATAATTGTTAGTAAGTCTATTAATGTCTTCTTGTAATAAGTGTCTATTGTAAAAACACAAGTTGCACATTAAACATTTTTAGATATTTGCTTAAATTTCCCCTTTCACAGCTATTATTCAAACCATTAACATTGTTAAAAATACACTTCATATATAACGTATGAGTAGAAGTATAATTAGCCATATGCTGCTAACAATATAGAAAAGGAAATATGACTGAAAATTATTGTATATGTTTAGCCAACAAGCTGGCATTATGTTCATAGACACCAAATTATACACAGTTAAACACTAACATATTAAACATTTAAATAAAAGTAAACAAAATATTCTTTGAGGTTCAAAACCCCACATTTGAATAGCATTACTATTCAAGTGTTCCTTCTAAAGTCTCCTCTCACAGTACACCTCTTCTCTAGCTATTTGAGGATTTACTTTATACAGAAAGTAACTTATTAGTCCAATATCAACAAATGAGTAATACATGTTAATATTCGATGCAAATCCACAATTTACTGCATTAAAGAATATCCTTATAAGCTTATGTAATATTTATTGAGATGATATGAGTTTGCATGTGCATGTATGTGCTTAAAATGATGTGAGTTAAAAAAAGAACAGTACTAGTGCATCTTTACTAAAAAAAGATACAGACAACATAAATCCCATTCAATAGTCAAGAAGCATATTGCCAACAACATTAAGCATCATTGTATTATATGCTAGATGAATCAATAAAATAAAAAGAATGATAACTTAAGTGAACCTAAAAAAGTAGAATCTTGAAATTAAGCAGTATAATTACCTTTAACATCTTTCAGTATGAAAATGTTACTTGCACATGTATTATGAAACAGAATGTGGTTTAACTAGTCAAATAACTTTTTCACCTAAAATGACTTTAAACTTCTGTCACAATTTATTAAATGTCATTCTTCAATCTTTCATCAGCAATCATTGGTCTTAAGAAGGATTAAGAAAAACAAATTCAGAAATTTGTGTCAGACTTGAAGACATCTCTGAGTATCAGAGACAAATGTCAAATATATTATTCACCTAGGCATCATAATTTTCAATTTTCAAGATCTTCATAAAATATCTATACCCTTGACCCATATCTCTAACTTATTATTTGCTTAACCATAACCCTAGAACAATCAGTTAACAATATTATGATGCTTGAGATCTTTTTGTGGCATCTAAATGCTAAAAACACTTTCAACTTTAAGCTTCTCAAAAACCATCAAAAGCCACAGAAAAATATCTGTTTCACAATCAAAACACATCTTAATAAAAATGAGTCCCAGTTTGGGTTCCTTTTGTTATTCTAGAAGTTATCACAATGGGACCAACAAAAATTTGATCACTGAATGAGGCAAAAAAAAAAAGAAAAATAACAAAGATGCCTCTCCCCCTTATGCCATAGGTGTTACCAAAGTTTGCAGCATGAAAAATGCTGACTCATAGTGGGAAAAATCTAAAATCTCTGATTGATAGGTCATGTAGTCAGATTTCTATATGCTACACATTTGTAGCACCTTACATAGTAAACTATAACAGTAATTCTTTAAAAAATGTCAGACACTAACTCAGTGCACTAACAACAAATATCGGATCTAACAAATTATGTAGCTGTTCTAATTCTTAAAATAATTATTATATATTTCCCTTTCTTTTCTTTTTCCCCTCTCCTTTTTTAATGCCTCTTGAATAGCTACTTAACTCGAAAACATTTATCAGATTCTTCGATTTTAGAACAATTTATATTTGAACTTAAAAATAGTTCTGAAAAACTGTTCTGTTTACTTTTTCAATAATAAATGTTATATAGATACCACAAAGCCTCTTGCTCCACCTTTAACTCCACACTCCTCCGTCATTCACTGCTTCTTCCGAGATTTCTATTTTATGTAATATTAAATTTAAAGGTAAATATCACTTTAAATAATGTAATACCAGGATCTGCGCTTATGTAACCTTTGACTCTTAAAGGCTGCATTAATACTCTGCCATCCTGATTTCACCTCGAGCATCCACACAATTGGGAATTTGCCCAGAAGCCAAATAAGACAAGGAGAGAGGAAAAAAAGAAGAAGAAGGAAAAAAAAAAAACAACCTTGTCTGGCTTATGACCTCAGTGGGAAACTCTTAGACAAACTGAACCAGAAAAAATTGAGATGACACCAAATATGGCTCAAGCCCATCTCTGATTATTGAAGAGAAAACTAACTCACTCCCAAATCTAAGTGAGGAAACCCAATCCATGTTGAACGACTTCTAAAAAAGCAATTCACTACACACAAAAGACAACCTTTAAGCAGTTACTACTACAAAATCCCACAAACCCAATCATATAAGGAAACAAAGAAATAAAAGAAAAAACCTATGCCTCTCACATCTTCATTCACACTGCTGTTCAGAACTCCTATATGTTTTGAGAGCTAGCTAATGTTCTAACTTACAAACTGCTTGTTTTTTTATCTTGTTTTATGAAGGTAGAGCTTTAATTGTTGAATATCTGACAGGCATCCTGCTAACTGTTTTTCAGAGGTCATTCATGTTCTGATTACATTTGTAAGCATTCCTATGGCATGCTAGTGTACTTAGAAGACTTACAGGCTGGACTTTATAATTGCTTTTATTGAAGGCTAAATGAACACAGTTCATGTTACTTTTAGTTCATACTGAATAACATAGCTCTAGAATTATTGTCCTAAAACAGCCATACTTTTCTTTGTGCATTATATCCTGTGTGTATTCACTGAAGTATACAGCTGTTATCACTGGGCTTAGAGGCTGTATGTTACTGCTGTTAGTCTGTGGTTTTACAGAGCTGATACTTTACGCACTATAATCAATTTTAATTATAATGTATGCAATATAATTAATTTTACTCTCCAGCTCTATTCCTTGCATGCTCTCCACTTCACATTCTTGTAACCTTTGCACTAATTCTGCCTTATTTACCTTTATTTTTCAGTTTGCATGGGTTTCTTTCCTGAGTGATCCCCCCACACCTGGGATTCACTGCATAAAGCAATTTCTACCTTCTCCACTGAAGCTGGCTATCTTAACTAAGTAAAACCTCTGGAAAGCAAGAACCTGACTTCCTCCAGCTTTTCAATTGTAATAGGTGAGCTATAATTTCATTTTTGTAAACTGTTGAGGCTTAATGGTGTATGCACAACAACAGTGAAGAGATCTAGCCAATTGCCACTAGATTGGGCTATACTACTTTGAATCAGCCTTACATTCACACAGTGTTCCAGTCCCAAGCATTTACTTTTTAATTTTGTAAAGTAATTTTGCTCCCTCCTTATTGACTACATTTGCTAGTTTACCCCTAGGATCCAATTAAAATTAGCCTGAAAATTGGTGTAAAATTAAAAAAGAATAAAAACAAATTAAAGTACAGTCAAAAACATTGCTTACATACAATCATAAAAACCAAACCAAAAGCCCAAGGTAACTCTCAGAGTCAGTGTAAGCCCTGGTCCGCTCCCCTCCCTGCCCCCAAATTCCACCCACCCCCTCACTAGTGTTAAATTTAAACCAGACTTTGCCACTACCTTGCCACTCCCCTCCTGCTAAGTACCAATCAGCACCTCACACATCATTGAGCAACCCTGCCCCCTTAACCCATTTCTCACTCTTCCACACCCTGTTAGCACAGTCAGCCATCCAATTTGGTCCACTTCCTATCAAAATGCAAACAAGCAAAAAAACACTAATTACCCAAATGCCTATACTGTTTCTATTTTACCATCTCACTGCCTACGAACAAACACTTGACCATGGTATTCACTACCCAAATGGTCAAACAGACACCCACGACTTCACACATAGCACCAAACACTTTACCTTCCCCAGCACACCAAATTTACTACCCTCTATAAAATACCACCCATGTAAAGCCACAAAAAATAATCCTAAATACAAAGACTATATAAAGCTTATAAACAAACTCCTAAAGCTCAGAATATCCTGTCACTATAACCTTATAACACATGGAGACATTCATCCCAACCCTGGCCCACCCACACCCAATAACCTCCACTCCCCTACCACAACCCCCACAGTCAAGCTACCCATGAATACTCCCACTAGTTCCCTCCTAGAATTTCACCTAAATATTAGAAGTATTAACAATAAGATTCCCAACCTACATGCCCTCCTAGCAACCCACTCCCCAGACATGATGTGTCTTACGGAAACCTGGCTAAAACCCAGTACTCCTGACAATGATATACTACCTCCAGGATACAATATTCACTGGTTAGACCATGCTTTAAGGAAACCAACCTCCCCAATTCAATAACGTGGAACTCCTCATAACCAAGCTACAGATTAACCAAAACAAACACTTGAACATTGTCTGTGCATACATTCCACCAAGCAGCTACCTAAATACCCTAGAAGATTTCCTTTACTGGTTATCCACTACCTATCCCCAAGAAACCATAGTTCTTGGTGATTTTAACACCGACTGGCACCCCTGCTCCTCTGACCCCCCCCCCCCCACTCATATAAACTTATCTGGGTTTAAACAGATCATAATCTCTCCCATGAGGATAAACAAACCAACCAACAAGGAAAGTATCCTAGACTGGATCCTAGTTAATAACCAACCCCAACTGTACACAGCTGGTACTCTCTCTGATGACCTCAGCGACCATTGTCTAACCTATATCATAAAACATAAGGCAGGAAACACTCACCAGCCCAAATATAAAACATTTAGAAACAGGAAAAACTTTGATGCTGCTATATTCCAAAATGAATTAAAAGCAGTTGTCTGGTCAAAACTAAAAAAATCTAACATTAGAGGAGGCCATAGATCACTTCAACACTAAATTCCTAAGTATCCTTGATTCCCATGCTCCAGCACATACAATAAAAATTTATCGAATACAGCACCATGGCTTACAAAAGATACCAAAGCTAAAATCAAAACTAGAAACAGAGCCTGGGCCAGCTGGAGAACAACCAAAGCCCCACTTGACCATCTAAAATGTCATCAACTCAGGAATGATACAAAAAATCTATTTTACTGGATAAAAAAAGCTTCTACCAAAATCTCCTACAAAAACACCACCACAACCCTCAAAAGTTCTGAGCAGGATTAAATCAACTACTTTGTCCAGGTCACTCCACCACCCCAACCCCGGCTAACTGCACCCATACTTCCCCAGAGACCATAGCTAGCACCTTTAATAACTTTTTCATTGAAACAATCCAATCCCTAGCAAATCAACTAACCCCTCTAACTTAAACCACATGCCTAATCTACCTAATAATCACCCAGAATTTAGCTTCCAACCAATAGCCACTAGTTTTATCAAAACACTTCTAAAAAAACTAAAACCTACCACCCTCGCTGCTGACCTCCTCCCTGCAGAGTACCTGCAGATACCATCGCATATCCCATATCTATCCTCATCAACAGAACCTTATCTAAAAATGTTATCCCCTCCCTCTGGAAAATATCTCACGTCATCCCACTCCATAAAGGTGGTAGCTCCTCAGACATATCCAACTATAGACCCATTGCCATTCTTTCCCCACTAGCCAAAATAATAGAGAAATGTGTACACAAGCAACTAATGCAATATCTTTCACAGAATAACTTACTATCTGACTCCCAGCATGGTTTCAGGCCATACCACAGCACCACCTCAGCCCTCCTTTCCTTTACTACTGCCATAAACTAAAACAAGAATGACAATAGGTTAACCTCTGCCCTCTTTCTTGACCTCTCAAACGCCTTTGACATGGTCAGCCATGAACTTCTCATTCTTTCACTAAAATCTTTTTCCCTCAACAAGCCTGCTATCCAGTGGTTCCAGTCCTACCTGATTGGTAGACAGCAGGCGGTACTATGGCAGGGCAAACTCTCCAGCCAGTTATCTCTCACACTTGGTGTCTGTCAAGGGTCCATACTAGGTCCACTACTCTTCTCTATTTTTATCAACAACCTTCACACCGCTATCCCTAAAGCCACCTGCATTCAATATGCAGATGATTCCACTCTCGTCTGCTCAGCCACCTCCCCATCCGACTTGCAAATCTTAACCCAAAATACATTTAACACTATCGAGAACTGGCTCACCAACCAACGCCTACTTCTGAACTCCAATAAAACTAAACTTCTACTCTTCTCTCCCACTAGTAGATCCACCACACTTTCATTCTCTGTCACATCTAACAATGGTACCACTATTTCCCCAGATAATCACACCAAACTGCTAGGGGTTATCATAGACAATAATCTCAAATTTGACCTACAGGTCAACAAAACCATACAGACCATCAATAAGAAGCTTGGATCACTGTATAGAAACAAGACATTTTTAACCCCACTGGCTAGGACTGCAATCGCCCGATCACACCTACTCTCTACTCTTTTATATGCCTCGCCTGTACTCTCAAACCTTAACAAATCCGAACTAGGTAAGCTGTCCCATGGCTACAATCATATTACCAGATTCACCACTGGCTCCACCTATAGAACCCACCACTGCCAGAATCTTAAACAACTATAGTGGCTAGAACTGCCCAGCTTAATTCAATTCAATCAACTCTTAATAGCGCACAAAACTTTGTACCACCCTGAGGATACCTCCTCACTTAAAAATATTATTAAGCCATATAGCAACCTAAGATCTCTACGGTCAGCCGATAAACTACTGGTCCAAACCCACAAAGCTAATAACTCTGCTGGTGAATCCCTGTTTGCCAACTTCATTGGCATAACCTGGAATTCATTGCCAAACTATATAACCCTACAATCCTCCAAAAGTCTCTTAAAAAAAACTCAAACAGTATACAGTGAGTTACGAATTAAATGCCACTGTTTATGTTAGATTGTTTGAATGAGGAAGTTAAAACAATATTCTTATGCCTTACAATATCCTTATGTCTTTAAGAAGGTAGAGTGGTCTGTTTTAAATGATTGTTTTACTTGATTGTCTTATTTGATTGGGTAATTAATTTTACCTGAATCTACTTTTATAGGTGCGGCAAAAATTTTAACAGTGTATCTGAAGAAGTCTGCATATTGTGCAGACGAAAAGCGCTTCAATCAATAAATTTAAACTACTTTTGGTGCAGCTTGGCTGGTTTATCCCCTGGACTACTTCAGGTCCTTTTTTGTGGAATTTTTTGTTGCTTGTCAGTTCTTCTAATATATCATTTTGAAAAACAGGCAAAACTCTTTCTGCTTGAATATTGACAGGAGTTAAAACATTTAAAAATATATTTTTCGAATATTGTCTTCCAAAATCTTGAAAAGAAGATAATCTTCCAAGTTGGAAAGTCCACAATGTCAAAAACTAATAATTCTTGTCAGAAATATAACTCAAATAGCAGAGCTGAGAAACTAAGCTGTTAGCCTGTCAACATCTTGGCCACACCCCATAGGATATTAATTTTTGTTTTACTTAAGCAAGGTCTGTTATTTTTTCTTTCTGCTGACTTTTTGCTATGGATCATTCCTGCTTCACTCCATGGATGAAGTCAGACTGCATAAGTCTTCATGCATGCAGCCATTAGGGTTTTCTCATTAATGGTTCTAGCCTTGTCCCTGGTTGCTGATATCCATATCCACATCACCGCAGGACATCCTATATTCTCCCCATGATATGTGCATGCTTCCCACACAGACATTCCCCTGATAGCTACCATCACCTGCTTGGGATCACCCATATCCCCTGGTAGTATGACCATTGTGAACGTAGTATGACCATTGTGAACGGGTGATTCTCCATTTGCACAAGAACAGCCAGCCAATCAAAAGTATCATCTCTCACCAGGATGGAAGGATGGGGTGGTGTAAGTTGCTGTCTCCCCTGTCCAGCCCTTGCAATACCCAGTCCACTAATCAACATCAGGCTATCTGGTTCATAGCCAAGGTTTATCCATGTATGTCACAGAGCCATGGTGACTTTAGCAAGGTCTTTGACACAGTTCCACACAATTAGTTGATGCCATTAAGGTGGATTAACAACTGGTCACTCAGGAAGAAACAGAGAATTGTGGTGGCTGGGAATAATATCAGGAGAGAAGAAGGTAAGCAGTGGACATCCCCAGGGTTAGTGCTATTTAACATAAATCGCTGAGTTCAGAGAAGGGATTGAGAGTATAATTATTTACAAATGACACTAAAATTGCAACAAATGTGGATGATGGGTGGGGAGAGAGTTTAATAAGGAATCCAGTGAAATTGATGGAGCAGGCAAAGCATGATAATTGAGTTACAATGGAGCCAAGTGCAAACTTAAATATTTAGATTACAGTAATCCCAGCACATATGATATGATGTTGGCAAACCACAGCAGAAGAAAACAGATCTGAGGATCACTATCAGACTTAACCTGAATTAGCAGCAGCAAAGTGAGACTGCAGTCCCAAAAGACAACAAAGTGGTGGGAAGCGATGTGGAATTTGGGGATGATAAAGTCATGATTCCACTGTAAAAGGCTTTGATGCTACTATGCCTGGAATACTTTGTTTAGCTGTGAAGATCATTTACAGAAAAATAAGTTAAACTACTTGAGAAATTGTGGAGGCAGGTTTTGAAAATAATAAAAGAAATGGGTTAGCATTTACTTTGGAGAAGAGATGGAGGCATGCATGATATAGTGAAGGAAACAGCGAAAGATGTACTGATTAAGAGGACGGATGGGGAGAAGAGGGCATGGGTGGCTGTTAGAGGGAACAAGACAGTATAGATACTAGAAAGCATTATTTCACAAAGAGGTTGGCAGGAAAATGGAACAGGCTAGTGGATGAGTCTGTACAATTCAGGACTGCAGAACATTTTAAATAGAATAGAGTGGAGAAGAAATGTGGGGGAAATGGAATTGGCTAGCTTCATTTATTTATTTATTTATTGTTGCTTACTGGGAAAGTCCAACTAGGTGTGAAACCCATTTTCAGCTGAGGCCCAGGGAGAAAAGCTGCAACAACATATTGAATAATACATAAGGAGTAACAAATAGACATGAATTAAATATAGAACTGGTACAAAACAAATGATATGTAAACAGACTAATAGAATACTAGATGACATATAGGTAATCATACAGGACATTATATATATACACATATATATATATATATATATATATATATATATATATATATATATATATGGTTTAGATGCATGGAAATGAAGGAAATAGTGTGTATAACTGGCAGTATCATATACTTTGTAGGACAGTTTTTGAAGGAGGGATTAGAAAGTATAAATAGTATGTATAAAGTAGCAAAGAATGAAAGATACTGTAGAGTGAAAAGAAAATGGCAGCATTGATAAGGTAGGTTGATAAGGTTCAGTAGGAAATTAATGTTAGGGATGTGCAGAGGTTCAGGATGGGTAAGTTCATGTAGACAGAAATGCAGTATAAAGACAGGAGAGTAGCTGAGAGGAGAGCCAAGAGGTGTAAGAAATGAACTTGGAGGTATATGAGGGCATGTGTTTGCATATTCATGTATTATACATGGAACACTTCAGATTTGACATTTTCAAAGTGCATTTTCTGCTAAGTAGTTCATCCTTGTGCTGCAGGGGACCCAGGTATGAGTAGTAACCTAGATGCTACACAGTCAGCCAGTGGAGGGAGAATATGACCTAGTTTGGGGGGATATATGGGTGAGAGGATAATCAGTGGGATTTCCAAGTAGGTGACAGCAAGCTGTATTAATGGGTTAAAGACCTATGTGGAAATATATGCCACAGCTGAGAACACTGCATGCTGCCCTCTGAGGTGGGAGTACATCATGCCATCTACATCATACCATCTTAGCTCCACAATGTAATAGGGATATCATTTCAAGGGACATATAGGTTATGGAACATGGGGTCTAAACAATCAGAGTTCATCACTGAGTAGGGAAAAATAAAATAAATATACTTTTTTTTGCAATGCACCTATGGTTACTTAGCAGTAAAAAAAACATAGACCATATTACCAGTATCATAGTATCATCATATTACAGATTATTATTATGCACAACCTAATCAGAAAAAAAGTAAAATCAATTTCAATAAATATTAAACTTAGTTATAGCCATTGCAAACATGTTCTGTGGAGCGGTTTTATTGGGATATATTAAAACATCTTCCATGGATGAAGAGAACATTCTATGAGATGCTCCATAGGCCATTAAAAAGTCCATGATCACCTGCAACTCCTGCCATCACTTTAGAAGAAGGTCTGGTTTAACAGCAATGCTTGCACTTGGCTCACATGTGTGTGAGTATGGAGTGGCTGCTCAGCATGGAACCTAGCTAAGGTCTGCAGAGACATAAAATAATGATGTAATGTTGTGCAGTATTTCTGGTTTGGGGCAGTACTGTGACATTCTTTGTCCCATTTCAATTTAAGTCTTGTTTTCCACTCCTGTGTTGCAGTCTCATAAAACAAGACATGATATAAGTTTGACAACAGTGGTTCAGACCCTAGAATCTGATTTGGTAACCACACAAGAAGAATTTCCCAAAATGCCATGTCCAGTTTATAGATCCTGAATAAGATGCTGCAAATGGGGGGTATCCCTCAAGAATGTATGAAACTGCTCAAACTGGACCAGCTTACAACACTCAGCAGGATGTACTTTAATGCTTAAGTAACTAAGGCTTGGCTCTTAAAAGGAAAGGACATACTTTGCTATTTGTGAAAAACAGGTAAATAACAGGATCCCATCCTTACCAGCTGGAAGAGGGAGAGAGTGAGGTCCATCACAGGCTTTGAGTGATCAGTCCCTCAGATATTGTCAGGACTGGGGGCATATCCTGCCATTATCAATTCTTAGGAGCCATGACTGATGTGTCAAAGTTCTGCTAGGCAAATAGTACATAGATTAAGAAAACTATTTCTGCCACTGAAGAGGTTCTGGCTCTAATTATAGTGCAGGTGTCGGGAGTTAGAATAGCATACATAACTCCTGAGGAACTAGCCAGAATGGTTAGAATTGTGAGACCAAAAGCCAACTCCTATATCTTAAGAAGGAAAGAGGAAATGGCCTTGTGCTCTATAACAGTGTCCTATGCTGGAGACCAGTAGTGAATCTGCCTGAGTGTGTCTGCTCTGGTACAGCAGGTGTCAGTTCTCCATGGGCAGAATTTGTCTATTTTGCTACTTTATCCTAAAGTATTTTTTGGTCCCCATTTTCTCCCTCCCCCAGTAACCATCAGGTCTGTATCCACTATTGGCTCATTCATTCCCCTGATCTTTGCATCAAAGAACAATGAAAGAGAGCGAGATAAAACAAAGGTTCATGTCCTGTCAACCACAAGGGTTTAGGAGATATTTTATATGCCCCTAATACTCCCTTCCATCCCTCTCCATTGGCTGGATGGTGCAGAGGAATGTTTGCTACTCTGAAACAGTGTGGGTACATCCTTCTGCACACCCACATTCCTCAGCTGGAGTGCGGTGCACCCTTTGGTGGAGGAGGTCATGCTCTTGGGATATCCTTCTTACAAAATCTGCACTTCTAGGCTTTTCTGCAGATGCAGCAGGACTTCTCCAATGTGGATGGAGTGCCTGGCATTAGCTGATTTACTCCCATCCCTCCACAGCTGACTCCAAGATCCAGTACGCCAGTCGATCTAGTTCATCTGAGGTTGTCTGGTCCATAATCAGGGCCCAAACCTCTGTGCTGTAAAGACTCCTGAGATATTGCAGACATGGGTGGCTCAGTGGTGCAGCGGTAGCATTGTCACCTCACAGCAAGAGGCTCTCCAGTTCAGTTCTCAGCTGGGGTGCCTTCTCTGCAGAGTTTGCATGTCCTCCATGGGTTTCCTCCTGGTACTCTGGTTTCCTCCCACAATCCAAAAACATGCATCTGGAGCATTTCTCCCTGAGTCACCGCTGAAAATGGGCTCTGTCCCAGCTGGGCTTTCCTGGTAAACAAATGTTAAATAAATAAGTAAAAATAATGCGCATGAATAACTGTGTGAGTAACAGCCAAAAAAAAAAAAAAAGAAACACAGTATTTGCTGACAGCCACTTGGAATGTCACTCTTGCCTCCCATTTATCTGAAATTAAATTGTGGCCACCAAATGGTTGGAAAAGAGGGACCCTCCTACACTGTTACAATGCAACACTGGGTAGGATGGCAAGGATAAATGGTCAGTCTGTTATTGCAGAGGTAGATTAAAAAGCCGGAGAAGACATTCAAAAATATCATGGAACTGAGAAGAGAAAGAACAATCTCAATGGAGTTGTGGCTTCTGAAGTAACAGCTGAGTAAAGAAAAATAGTTTTGCTAATACCATTGTAGGACAGCATGAATCACTCCCCCTATATCTTTGCAGCACTGGCAGTGTTTTCTGCAGCAGAACAAAGAAAATAATGTATCTAGAAAGTCTTTTTTTAATTCAAAAACTGAAAAGCCCTAGAATGAGCAAGTCTGACACAGAGGATTTGCAATGAGGTGAGAATTAACCAAGTGCAGCTGAGTGAGACCCCATATTCTGAAAGTGATACAGCAATTTATTCTGCCATTAGTTATGATGTCTGTGACCTTTTGATGTATGGTGACCTGCTGATGCATGACATGCATAGTATACATATTTTTAAAAGGATTCATCAAAAAGGTATACCAATCAATACAGTCATTAACAGGTATTGCTAGTAAGACACTGAGAATAATCTTAGATCCTTAGTGACAGTCCCCCGCCTCCATCCATGTCTTACAACTTCTTAGTGCCAGACTCTCATCTCCATTCTTGTCACAATTCCTTAGTAACAACCCTCTACTTCCATCTTTGTGTCAGAATTCCTTAGTGACAGCCCTCCACTTCCATCTTTTTGTCAGAATTCCTTAGTGACAGCCCTCCACTTCCATCTTTGTGTCAGAATTCCTTAGTGACAGCCCTCCACTTCCATCCTTGTGTCAGAATTCCTTAGTGACAGCCCTCCACTTCCATCTTTGTGTCAGAATTCCAATGATAAAACAAGAAAGTGATTCCACAGCAGAATATTTTATTTAAGCAAGATAAAACAAGTTAAAATATGAATAAAACAACAAGATGAATATTTCAGCCTTAGGCCTTCATCAGCTCTATAAGCATCCATTCATAAAGTTCATTTATAGTGGGAGTGCCCAATCACACTCATCTTTTCAGGCGATATCTTCTTAATACTGGCTTTAAAGGGATAAGTTAATTTAGACCTGGGTTTTTGTCAGCCCTCAGGTCTGCTATCCATTTAGTCTCTTCAGATTCAGTGATTTCTTTTAGGTTTCCTTTTCTTACACCACAGTGCACTACTTGAGGTGCCGTAAACAGGAAAGAATGATTATTATTCTTCATTACATGTTTACTCAGCCCATTCATAGATGTTTTATTCATAATATCTCTTAGGTGCACAAAAATTCTGGTTCTAAAGTGACAGTTCGTCTTTCCAACATAGAAGCAGGTGCATTGTGTACATAATGCTACATAAACCAGATTTTGAGTCCCACAATCAGCATATGTCCTCAAGTAATATGACTTTTGTGTAACAGGATGTTGAAAATATTGATTCAGCATTATATATGGATATGCTTTACAGTGGCCACATTTAAAGGTGCCCTGTCTATGTATTAGGGTCTTTTTCATTTTTTTACATAGTGAAAAAGGGACATACTGGTTTTAGTTTGTTTTTTTGGACTTGTGTCAGAATTCCTTAGTGACAGTCTCCCACCTCCATCCTTGTGACAGAATTCCTTAGTGACAGCCCCCCACATCCATCCTTGTGTCACAATATCTCAGTCACAGCCCCCACCTCCATCCTTGTGTCAGAATTCCTTAGTGACAGCCCCCACCTCCATTGTTGTGTCAGAATTCCTTAGTGACAGCCCCCACCTCCATCCTTGTGTCAGAAATCAGAATATATCACTTCATAGTATGGTATGGAAGCTGCTCTACCTCTGAGCACAAATCCCTCCAGAGAGTGGTGAAGACAACCAAGAGGATCATTAAGATCACCTTACCACATATCCACGACTTGTACTTATCCAGATGTCTCAGCAGGGCCAGAGGAATAATTAAAGACTGCTCTCACCCTGCTTACAAACTGTTCCTGGATCTATCATCCAGAAAATGCTTCCGAAGCACACGTTGCAGAACTACGAGATTCAGGAACAGCTTCTTCCCTAATGTCATCAGGCTGCTGTTAGTAACCACTACACTATATGATGGCCACCTGTCAGTAGAAACCGTCTCAAATTGTGCATTGACCTGGTTACCAGTCTCACCTAATACTTAGTGCAATATTCACCATGACTGTAACTATAGGCATCCAGGGCAGTAGCAATGCAGTAAAATATCCCTTCTTTCAGTGCAATACATATTGTGAATTAGTAAATTAACCATAGTGCAATACTCTAATGTTCACAGTGCAATACTCAAATGTCTCTTTATATGCAAGGATCAATGCAATGTCTTAACCAAGTACCTTTGCAATACTAAAGTCTCATGTAAGTAAGTGTTCACTTCGAAAAGTGTTAAAATGTATTTTTAATTATGTGCAATATTAGTCTGTCTACCTCCATGTCTGTGATGTAATAGCTAGGTGTTATATTTGTAAATGCCTGTGAAAATAGCTTATATGTTGTCTGCACATTGAGTCCAGAGACACGAAATTTCATTCAGTTTTTGCACTTTTGTGATTTCTGAATGACAATAAAGTTTACTTTGACTTTTGACTTTGAGAATTCCTTATTGACAGCCCCCACCTCCATCCTTGTGTCAGAATTCCTTAGTGACAGCCCCCCATCTCTATCCTTGTGTCAAAATTCCTTAATGGCAGCCCCCCATCTCCATCCTTGTGTCAGAATTCCTCAATGACATCTACCACCTCCACCCGTGTGTCACAATTCTCCAAAATAGATTCCAGTGAATTAAATTGGTTTATCTAAGTACTGAAAGCCTGTGCAATAAACCTGCAGAATCTGAGAAAGTATCACATTACTTTATAAGGTTGGTCATTCCCATAAGCCACTGTGTTAGGTTAAAGCAAGTTATATTTTTTAATTGTTTAACAGATAATTAGATTTTGTAACAAGTGGTAAAGGTATTGGCCATAAGCATGCCATTGTGATTGGAGTCAGAAAAAACTGAAATGTGTATCACATACATATGGAGTCACTATCAAGTGAAGATGGCAGTCGATAATCAGTTTTCAGCTTTGGAAATCAGATTTAGGTAGTGCATTGGAAGCTGTACAGCAACAGATAAAAGTTGTCTTGGATTTGTTGAATTATTATAGCAAATAAGAGGAGATATCTAGTGATGATTCCAGTGAGTTTTTTCAAAGAGTAGCATGATTCTATGTTGCAACATTAGCAGGCAGTATCAGAGATAAGAAGATTCAAGCAGTCAGATGCTGTAGGTTCAACAAAAGTTGGTAACTTTGGCAGATAAGGCACCAATGCATAATTTGTTGCAAGGGTAGTTTGAAATGGCAGGAAAGACCCAGTTGCTTTAAATTTGTTAAAGCTAAGATAGTGCAGTGGATTGGTTTCTTAAAGAGGTTATTCTGAATCAAGAGGGCCTACAGATTGCTATAATGAGTGGCACACAGGGCATATGGTTGACTGAAAGTGATTTTGTTTAGTTTGTTTGTTGTGAAAAGGAGCAGGTTTTATCACAGTTGTGCTGACTTGGGAAAAGACAACAATGGAAGGAAGGCAAGTACTGGAGAAACCTTATTTCTGTGGTACTACAATGTAACAAAGGCCTCTGTTCTTTGATGCTGTGAAGGAGTGCATGCAGTGTAACTTAACATGCATGTTGCCATTCCCTGCAGTGTTAAAAGTTATTGTTTTCTGCAGGAATGAAGCTGTTCAGTTAGGCATAATCATACCTCTCAACCTCTTAGTGCAAGAAATCTGGACAAAGCCTAAAATAATTGGCGGACAAAGACCTAAGAGTACAGACAGATTTTACGTATTGCTCTTATCAACTTAGAAAGTTTCTAGAATAATGGGATTTGTGTTAGCATGCATTTTTGAAAGGATATGAAGTCTGAAACATATATGTATGTCATTATTGAGTGACTTCAGTCCTCACTGGTTTGCCAGAAAACCATAAATTTTATAAGGAATAGATCAAAAATATGAGGCAAAAATCTGGACAGTTGAAAGGTATGGACCCAATGCGTGATGGGTAGTTTATATGGACTTTCATCTTCCATGGATTATGTGAATGAGAAGTCAGTGTTTTCAGATCCTGGGAAAAATAATTCCAGCTATGAAACTGTGAAATTGGGAGAGAACTCAGAGACAGAGTCTGGGCAAACAGAAAATTAGGTGATGATGGCCTGGTCTTTAGCTGGTATCTGATGGGAGAAAATAATTCAAACAGTCACCATAGGGACTTTTGCACACTATTACTTCTGTTATATAATTCTGCTATGAAGTGGGTTCAGGGGTGACTACAGCTATATAAAAGTCATTCTAATGATGAACCTGAGAGTTTATTTGATTCTAAATGTTATATAAGAGGCTATCTTTTATTTACTCAAGGTTCAAATGCTTACGACATGAGTGAAAATTACTCAGATACAAGGACTGTCTTTAAGTATATTTATAGCCTGGGGTATGGAGCAGACCCCCATATCATGGGATGCAGGGTCTCCCCCTGCAAAGAAACTTGTTTTAAAACTCACTGCTGATCATGAGTATCAGTAGAGGGTTTGTGGAACTCAAGTAGTTGGTGTTCAAGTAAGTAAAGTAAATCCCATATGTCACCATGGTTTGTTGGTTGGAGTCGCTAAACACTGAGGAATAAATCATGATGTATGCAGATATATGATCAGGGTCCCACTGGACAATCTCTTCATCAAACCCCTGCAAGGAGCATCAGTAATTAGCACCAAGTCTATTGACTGATTTAAAACACTGCAGTGCTTCAATGCCTGCTTCAGCTGTTCATTTACCCTGCTACTCAGTATTAATCCATCTCCATTGCAAAAGCCCCAAGTTCCACCTTCTGGAAGCATGACCTCAGCCCTCCGAGCTGTTGTTACATCATGGTTTGCCATGTGAAGGAGGGTGCCAGAGAACTCAAGCCTTGACAGAGCCCTAGTCTACCTGCAACCAGATACAGATCAAAACCTGGTAGGCTCAGTCCTCCCAGTCTATCCAGCAAAAAGAGAGAGAGAGAGAGAGAATATCTCAAGAAATCCTATGTTTTATTTTAAAAACTCGCTACCAGGAAGACTGGGCAAGCAAATAAGTGTAACTAAGGAATTTTTTTTTTTTGAGCTGGGATACAGGATCTGAATTGCCTTGACATAATAAGACCTTTTTAAGTTGAATTGTGATGGCTACCAAAATAGCAATTACTAGAAAAAGGAAATCAAAATCTAAACCAGCTACAATTGAAGTAGTGAATATTGTAACAGAGATAAAAGAACAGAAAGTGGGATCTTTTGAAAAGGGTGGGAGCAAATTACATTAGAAAACAATGGGAATTGTGGAAACAATACATGCAGAAAAATGTTTTGGAGGAGGAATAAGGTTTAAGAGAAGTTGGGAACTGAACAATATCTGTAATAGGTTCATAGGTAGGTACTAGGCTATTGGCACTAGGGCCTATATAAGCCTAACCAAAAAGGTACCCTGGCTTTCGCTACCAAAGAAAATTATTTTCCTGTGCCACTGTCGAACAGAGCCACAGAGGTGATCCCCAGGGTGAATTTCCTATCTCCCATCCATTCATCAAGATTTTTCTTGAAGAGTGCTAATGAGGAGCTCTGTTTGACATAGATAGGTAGTCTGTTCCAGAGTATTTAGATTATGTGATATATAAGAATAGATGTCAATTATAATGTTTGCAAACTGATTTGATTACTTTTATATAAATATAAGTTTGCCTATGTCACAAGTGATAATTCAACAAAGGTGTTAAAAAAAGAAATCCTGGGTTTAGAGAAGTCCCAAATAAGTGAATGAACTGACTGCTTGAATGACTTAAGTATTTGGGGTAGGAGAGAAACCAGAAGTCCAAAGGAGTATAATACACAACCGATGTCAGAATGAACACATAACTGCTGGATCCTCCGAGACGTGCAAGCACATCTGTTTCCATTAGCTGATCAGTTCCTCCATTTTGGAGATTATATCTCCAAAACATAGTCTAAGCTTTTCTGCCAGTATAGGGACTATCCAAACTCTGAGATATCTGAATTCATTACTAGTTTTCACGAAAGGGTGTCTATTTACCAAACCCTAACTAGGTGCAAAATTTGCAGATTACCATAATCTTATATTTATTAATTTTATAGATTGTCACTTGACCATATGCAACAAGTTCTCTGAACACCAAATGAAGTCTCTCCTCCAGTTTAGTTTGAAAGATCAGTATGTCATCAGCATATAGGGCAAGTTTTTTTGTGGACCTGTACTATCCTATAGCTCTTGAACTGGGCCAACCTTAACCTGCTTGCCAACAGTTCCAAACAGAAGCCAAAGTGTAGCAGTGACAAGGAGCACACCTGACGCATGTCCCTGCTAATCACAAAGTGTCTAGAGAGTTTAGAGCCTATTTTATCCTTGCTTCTGAGATACTATACATATCCTACAACAGCACTACAAATCACCTGGAACCCAAACCACCTTAACACAGTAAACAGGAAAGGCCAGGGGACTCCATCAAAGCCCTTTTCTGCATCAAAGTTTATAAGCACCACAGTTTCCTTCCTCATTCCTGCATCCTTTAGAACCATTCCTACTTAGATCAAATTCCTCCCCTGAATGAATTTTGTTATACGTTTTTGTGTATAGTATTGTTGCAGGGCAATATTTATTTATTTATTTCATTTATTTAACATTTGTTTACTGGGAAATTCCGACTTGGAACAAGCCAAATTTCAGCAGAGGCCCGGAGAGAAATGCTCCAGATGCATGTCTTTGTAATGTGGAAGGAAACTGGAGCACCCAGAGAAAACCCACCCGAACACAGGGAGGGCATTCAGACTCCCTACAAAAGGCACCCCAGCTGAGAATCAAACCGGAGAACATCTTGCTGTGAAGTGGCAATGCAAACCATTGCACCACTGCAACGTCCAAGATTGCCTGTGACTAAATTAAGTGATATTTTAAAATACTTTTTTGTATTTTTGGCTTATTACTTATATGTTTGCTTTAGGTTTATTATGGAGGGCTGATAAGATGAAGTACTCCATATCAAGAGTATGTAGAGAGGGGATGTTTTAAGAGTTCAGTGTTTTTGTAGTAATACTTCTATGTAGTTTAAGTAGAATAATTGTAGTTTACTAAGGGAGAAGGTTTATGATATTAACAAAGTTGGAGATGGGGTAATATCCTAACTATGTATGTGAAGCAGCCGGCAGCAATTGTGACACATTTCCACCTGTGAAACTGTATATTCACATGATTACCCAAGTGCCCCAGTCCCCAGAAGACTAAAAATAAAAAAAAAAAAGAAATGTCTCTTTTTCTAAACAGATCCTCACCACAAAGATGCAGCACGTGTTGTGACTTCCAGAAGTTGTTCTTTACCTGAAGACCACACCCAGAAGCATAGTCAGACATGGTAAGTAAATGCCAGTCATTAGAGATAGTTTAGCTAGTAAGTAACTTGCTCAAAGTTGCACAGTAGGCAAACAGAGGTAGAAATAATCAAATGCTGTACTCTTAACTATATATGGCAGCTCATTAACAGCTTAGAACCTTAATCCTCCTCACCAACTGCCAGACTCCCATTAACTTAATTTTTTGGAAAATCTCGAAGGATTATAGTCAGTCAGTGTAAGTCATTAGAGTTTCATAGTTCTTATTTTTTCAGAAAATGCATGTCCATGCAACACTTGATGTTCTGTAAACTTTTTAAGTGAATTAGTATTGTCTGGCATGCTTGTTGTTCTGTAAACTTTTTAAGTGAATTAGAGTTGTCTGACATGAGCTTTTAAACTGTTTCCTGTAGTCAGAGGTTCAGGATTTGAGCCCTTCCACCTCCATCTGTCTGTGTCACACAGGCAGTACTCCTGGGTCACCCATGACACTTTCCCCAGTAGGTTTACCTGATTAACAAATAGATAAAAATAATATTTAAAGTGTGTCACTTTTGGTGCCTTTGTTCCCCTAACACATTATTTTTGGCTTTGTCCCGAATTCTTGAGTAAAGAAGCTGAGGATTATTTTGGTCTGGTTCTTGTAAAATGCTTGGCTTTCTGGCAAATCATTATGATTGCAGTCAATAAATAATGACAGGCATGTGAGTTTAAGACTTTGTGTACTTCAGAAAATGCTTGCTAATGCAACTTTCTAAGTATATGAGAGAAAGATTTAAAATCTGTTCCTGATTTGTGGGTCTTTGTCTCTGATTCTTGAGCTAATTGGTTGGAAAGGCAGGGGAAGTGCAATATGATGCTCTGTGTACTTCTTACAGCAGTGATTTAAATACATTTATTGGTCATTATTTATGTATTTGTCCATTTTATCTCAAGAAAACATTTGAATGTATCCAGTTATACAAGGATCTGAAACTGATGACCATGTGTGTGTGTGTGTGTGTGTGTGTGTGTGTGTGTGTGTGTGTGTGTGTGTGTGTGTGTGTGTGTGTGTGTGTGTGTGTGTCCTGCATCCCAGAGTAGTTATGGTGTAAAGGAAGAATCAATTGTAGTAAACAGGAGCTTCATCATATGAGACTTGTTCTTTGGGTACAATCCTTCATTTCCTTGTTTTGTTAATTGTTGACAGTCTGTTTATTATTTGGCTGTGAATAAAATGAGTAGCATGAAATCTATGTGTTTAATGTTGAAATATTAAATGTATTTTTAATTTAACTTGTTTTTTGCAAATGTGAAAAGCACTGTGTTGGGTTAACAGTTTGTATGGTACTTAGATGAGTAAGGCTATAAACTGTTAATGAGCTCCACCCTGTGGTGCATCATTTGATTTCTCCAACCTTTTTTTCTTTAGTGTGAGTGTGAAAAACTCTCATCACAAGGTGGTGAAGTTATCATGTTAATATAAGGTGGTCTGGTCATAGGTCACTTAAAGCTTGAGCCCAACATTTTAATTCTGGATAGTAAGCATCTAGCCAAGGGGATGTTACCAGTGCAAATACAAATCTAAATTTAATACAATTGAATTAATTTATAATGATAATAACTATCAGTATAATGGAATTAGAAAGAAAAGAGGGGGGATGCAAAAATATTTGGCAAATATGTACTTATCTGAAACGAGTTTCATTCAAGTGGTTGATTTCTCATTTTATTGAACTACCTGAGCCATGCCACAAGTAATTTTAAATGGAGGTGATTGCAAAGTGTCATTTTTGTTTGTTTGTTTGTTTGTTTGTTTTGTGTGAGATTGTGATACAATAGAGAGTGGGAATTTGCCCTCTCTTCACGGTTGTGTGATCTTGAAGTTGAAAAATATATATGTATATACAAATACACACACACACACACACGCGTGTGTGTGTGTGTGTGTGTGTGTGTGTGTGTGTGTGTGTGTGTGTGTGTGTGTGTGTGTGTGTGTATGTGCATCAGAGGATTTGGGGGTGCAGTAGGGCTTATTTCAATTGTTTTGTCTTTTTTTAAATTTTTTCAACAGGTTGCAATTTGATCACTGGTGTTCAATTACTCTGTAATTGAACATTAGTGAATTTGACCATTTGGTATAAACTCCAAGGAATATATTGCAAAGAATATAGAATGTCAGACCTATAGAGAAGCTCAGGAATTTATAAGCTGTGTTGAAAAAGACCACGTATCAGACTACCTTGTCAAAAAGGACTAGCAATTTCTGCCATTTCTCACTGGGAACATTAAAATGGATCCTTTCATTTGAACAGTCTCTCTGCAAATCAGATATTTGTTTATATCAACACAGTAAGCCTTCAGTTTGGACTAGTAACCATCTTTCAGTTTTTCTCCGGCAGAAAACATAAGTTATAAACTGCTAAACATCCTGAATGTACAAAGATGTTTCAGATATTATGCCAACACATCAAAGAATATCAGGAAGGCAAACTACTTGTTTCTCACCCTTTATTTGTTTGCTTGTTCATTTATTACACTTTGTTAACTGGATTACTTGTACTGGGAAATTTTCATTTGCAAAGGTAATACAAAGAGAAAATCAAACTTACTCTAAATGTATATTGGGCATACATAAGTTAACTGTTAGGTGGAAGAAAAAAAGGTAAAATATTGGTTCTCAAGTTTTGCAGAAAAAAACAGTTCACTGGAAACACTGAGACTCACAGGCAGGTCACTATATAGGTGGGCAAAGGGTTCAGTGGTACGTTCCCTGTCTCACATGTCCATAGTACAGGGTTCATTCTTGATTTCTGCTCACTCTCCATGTTGACTTTATATGTTCTTCGCATTTCTGAGAGTTCTCTCAGGAGACTCCAACTTCCTTTCATTTCCCATAAAAGTAGTGCTTAAAATGACCACACTAAATTGTCCATACAAATTCCATTTAACTTTGCCCCCGTGGCCTGAGTCAGACAGGAAAAGGGTCTGTGAGCCATTGACTTTTGCTGTTAAAACATGGTAAATAAACCGTGTGGAATGATGCTGTTAGCACATCACAGGGATTTGTGCTAGGTCCTCTATTATCTAAATGTTTGTGAAGGACATTGGTGTCATGGGAACGTCTACATGGTGCAAAACACAGGTAGCTTCATGCTGCCTAAACTACCTCACACTACTGGGTGGACATCGCTCTCCAGATCAGCTTTAGTAAGATAGAGGATTGGCTTTGTTATGCTGGACTACAACTTAATGAGGGCAAAATGGATTACACGTTCTATTGTCCTAAAACTTCAATCATACACTAAAATGAAGATGATGATATTTACATAACTGACTGACTGCTATGGACTAAAATGTCATAAAATATCCAAAAAATCTTAATGGGTAAAAGCTAACAGTTGAATACTGCCCCCCCACCCCCACCCCCACCTATGCAGTAATTTGTCACAATAAAAGGGGCTCCATCCCTTAATATCATAAGACTGTCTCAGTCACATCTTCAGATTTAGACATGTTGCAGGTCACTGCAAGTTAATTCAGCCCCTGCTACACCCTTACCTACACTTAATTGGTATCCATTATGGCCAAGTTTGTTTATGAACAACTATTTTTAGTGATGACTTGTATAGTCCTACTTTGTGATCCACAATTTATTTAGTTGGCTGTCTATTTTGCTTCTTTGTTTATCCACAAAAGCTGAGATGATTTCCATATGTGACCTAGGGAGAAAACTGTACATAGGTTGGAGAAAGGCACTTCACACAGAAATCTCCTGGGTACAGTTTTTTTTTTTTTTTTTTTTTTTTTTACAGTGCCAGTATACAAACATTGTGACATAACAGCACTGTCTAAATGAATAAAAATACACACACACACGCACAAATAGAAGCACACACAAAAGCACACACTATAGTAGCATACCTTCCAACCTCTTAGTGCAAGAATTCTGGACAAATCCAAAATTAATGGGGAGACAAAGGTCCAAAATAGGGCCAGCTTTTAAACATTGCTCTTATAAACTTAGAAAGTTGGTAGAATAACAGGTTTTGTGTTAACATGCATTTTCTGAAACATATGAAGTCTGAAACTCAAATATCTGTCATTATTTATTGACTTCAGTGCCAAATGATTTGCTAGACATCTGTGCAGTGACAGAGACCTGGTTCAAGGCTCCAGAGAGCACCCCTGCATTACCAGGCTATAATTCATACCACACCTTTCGGACACCTAACCTGGACTGAAACTCTAAAGGCAGAGGCATGTCCATATTCATTAAGGATATCCACACCTCCAGGCTAGTTGCTCAGCATAATGCATCCGAGATTATCCAAGTGCAACTAACTCTGGGCAACACCAAAATCCAAATTGTAACTTGCCACAGATCCCCCACCATGCCCCAGGATTCCCACTCCTCATTTCTTGATACACTGGAAAATATTAGAGTACAACCCAACACCCTAATGATGGGCGATTTCAACTACACCACCATTAACTGGGAAAACTACTCATGTACCAACTCTTTTGCTCAACATTTTCTGAAATTCATAAATTCCAACGCTTTGGATCAACTTATCCACGCCCCCACCAGGGGCAGCAATATCTTAGATCTGGTCATTACCAAAATGGGCGACCGGTGTTCCACACCAGAGATCACTTCCTGCTTGGTCGGATCCAACCACAAGCTAATCACCCTAGACATCCACATCCCGCCCCCACTCCCCATTAGGGAAACCACTGTAAAAAATTTCTCCAAAGCCAACTTCACACTTCTTAAGACAGAAGTGGCAAATTCACGACACCCATGCAGACAGACAATAGAGTTACAACTGCTGAATCCTATACAAATGCACTTTATAAGCACTTACACGAGTGCATGGATCGTGCTATCCCTAACAGAACCAAGATGCTATCCTCCAAAAAAAGGAAGACAATCTGGTGGTCCCCTCCCATAAACAAACTCTACAACAGAAGAAAGAAACTGTTGCAAAAAAGAGTAAAATCCCATGATTGTCGGAACTCCCTGGTGAGCCTCAGTAAAAAGCTGATATCCCTCATAAAATCCTGCAAAGCTAGTTATGAAAACTAAATCGCCACGGATTCTAAAGATGACCACAAAGCATTCTATAGCTATGTCAAGAATCTCAATGTCAACACTCAGATCTGCTCTGAGTTACAGCACAATGGCACTAAATATACAGAACCAACTGATATTGCCAACATCCTGGCAGATAGGTTTAGTGCTAACTTTACACCCCTCTCACCCGCTAAAGAGCCCATCTCTGTACCGGAAGAATGCAAAGTTCCTGTAATCACGGTTGCATAGGTAAAAACCACACTCTCCAAAGCCAAGAACACAGCATCCATGGGACCTGACAACATCCCAGGCTGCATTCTACATGAATTGCAGAATGAACTGGCACCCCACCTAAGCACCATGTTCAATCATAGCCTCACTTTAGGCTTTGTGCCCACTGAATGGCACACAGCAACAGTTATCCCACTCCACAAAGGGGAAGCCACCACAGACCCCAGGAACTACCACCCCATTAGCCTAACAAGCCTGGTCAGCAAGGCCATTGAACGTATCATCATGGATCTTATACACAAAGACATTGGTAATCTCCAAACTCTGGACCCCACCCAGTTCAGGTTTGTAAAAAGCAGATTGTGTTTCCTAAACTTGATAGACTTCTTTGAAGCAGTCAGCAAAGACGTAGATGAGGGTAAGGTGGTTCACACAGCCTATCTAGATCTCGCCAAGGCTTTTGACACCATCTCCCACTCAGGAATTATAGATAAACTCACTAAACTAGGTATAAATCCCTATGTCACAAGATGGGTTGCCAACTGGCTCACTGACAGAACCCACAGTGTGAAAGTAGCACACTCCAAATCCGATTTCAGACCAGTGACAAGTGGAGTACCACAGGGTTCAGTCCTGGGTCCTCTCCTGTTTGGTATCTACTTTTCTGAAGTACAGGTTAACACAGAAGGTCTTTGGCTAATGAAGTTCACAGATGACTGCAAACTAGGAGCCATAATCGAAACTCCTAACGTTTTGGACATCCTACAAAAGGGCCTAAGAGACAGATGCCTGGTGTCAAAGCCATGGCCTCAAGCACAATGCCAAAAAGTGCATTGTCATCCCCTTTAGTAAAAACTCTGTACCCATGAGCTACCACATAGGTGGTAGTCTACTTAACACCAAAAGTGTGATAAGAAACCTTGGGACACAGGTGGACAGTAGTCTCTCCTTTGATAATCACATCACCACAGTAGTCAGGAAATCTTTCTACGTGGCACACCTCATCACAAAAGATTTCTCATCCAGGAAAAAAGAGATCATTGTTCCCCTCTACTCGTCACTCATTAGACCCATTATAGAGTACAATGGCCCTTTTGGTATGTACCTCACAAGACATCTACAACAACTGGAAAGGCCGCAGAAATACCTCACAAAGAGGATTACCGGCCTCAAACAGATGCCCTACACAGACCGTCTTCTAAAACTCCAGCTTTACTCCATCGCATATCGCCTACTCAGAGGTGATCTCTGCCTAACATACAAAGCTATGTCAAACCCAGAGCTGTTGGACATGCTCCAATTAAAGAAATCCCAATCCTTCCGAGCTACATGCTCTAGGGACCTAAAACTTGTCACTACAATAAACAGAACATGCTGGAGGGATAGATTCCTGTCCCAGAGACTTCCCATACTGTGCAACAAACCACTGTCCCAGAGACTTCCCATACTCTGGAACAAACTACCTATCTATATCAAACAAAGTTCCTCTTGATGGTTGGATGGGAAATAGGAAATTCACCCTGGGAATCACCTCTGTGGCTCTGCTCGACAGGAGCATAGGAAAATAATTTTCTTGGGTGGCGAAAGCCAGGGTACCTTTTTGGCTAGATTTATATAGGCCCTAGAGCCAATAGCCTAGTATATACCTATGAATCTATGAACCTAGAGAACCGTACATTTTATGAGAAATGGATCAAAAATATAAGGCAAAATCTAGACATTCTGCAAAATTCTGAACAGTTGAAAAGTATGCGTAGCTAGTTACATAATCATATACTGATCACATAGTAATGCAGACATTTCATATTGGCTGCACAGCAATACCTGCATACAGATTATTCAAACAGGAAAACAAAATATTAAGAAAAGAAAGGATATGCATTCTAGGTCTATAGCCATGATTTGGTTGAATTGTTTTTGTAATACAATCATAACAACTAAAGCAAACCACCCTTCTTTTTAGAATAGTTTAACTGAGACAAAATAACCAAGTCAAAAAATGACATCATGACACTGTGCCATATGGGTTGTTGATATAAATATAGGGCATTTGACAGAGTACAAACATGAAGAACATGAAAATAAAAAACTGTGTGTGTGTATATATATACATGCATGCGCACACACAAATTCCAGGTTTATGTAAGTATATATATGTGTGCATGTATATGTGTGTGTGTATATATATTTTACATATATATATATATATATATATATATATATATATATATATATATATATGTGTGTGTGTGTGTGTGTGTATATATATATATATATTTTATATATCTATATATATATATATATATATATATATATATCTATATATATATCTATATATATATATATATATATATATATATATATATATATATATATGCACACACACGTGTGTGTGTGTGTGTGTGTGTGTGTGTGTGTGTGTGTGTGTGTATACACACACATGTTTATAACCCACTGCTGAAATAAAACCTGATTTCCTGTGTAATCTATCACTAATACATTCATTCAGAATACACTGAGGTAGTCAGAGCAACGTTTAATACTGGCATACTAGGCTTTTTTAAGTGATCTGTCTTAGGTATTATTCCCTTCATAAATACTGAAGCAGTTAAAAAAAGACAATAAATACCCCAAAAGAGACTTTCATCCAGCACCCTTGAAATCCTAAAGTGATGTACTGTTATTTAATGTTCCTTTATCTCAGTGCTCCTAATCCTGCACTCTCCATCTCAGTTTTATGTAGCTTACATTGCTTGTTCACCTTTTTCTAGGTGACAGAGGCTGCACCTGGCAATGAAATTGTCTTAGATTAAACAGCAGCCACCCCACCCACTCTTTTAAACTGATTAGATTCCTTATTTTCATGGTTGTGAAGGAAATTTGTTCTAGGCTATAAAGTGAAATAAATTGCCTGTATCTTCAGGAGCTTGCCTATGATTTTCACCTAATCTTTTTTTTGGGGGGGGGGCTTTTCCCCTCTTTGCCTTGTTGACCAATAGCCCCTCCTATAGAACTTGAGTCCATTTACTGTTGAATGCAGGGGACCCTAGCCACATTGAGTTGGAGCCAACCGGAGGAGGATCATCATACAGGTAGCCATAGAGGAGTCTTTTTTTGTTCCACTGACCTCAGGGACTAGATTCACCCCCCCCCCCCCCACCAACCAAGGCCATAAATGTTTTGGACTGATATACACTGCCCACAGGGTAAGGAGCAACATGGAATGTCCTCCCCATTTAGTGGCCTTGTTTCATTCAAAATGAAGGCAATGGAGAATTTACAATTCAGCCTAAACATGCCCACTAGTGACTGATGGAAGCTTTTGCATCAGTGCCAGTAGCTACAATGCTATCCCTGTACATGCGTGTTCCTACACATATGCAGCTAGAGCTACCATCACCATCTTGGTAGCACCAAGCCCATGTTCCTGGTTGCATGCTGCTTTTGGTGCCACATAGAACACAGACAACTGGTAGCACCAATCACTTCCATCAGGATGAGAAAAGCTGATCTTGGTCTCTCACTCCTCTTCTTACTTGCCCAGCTTAGTGCCTGAGAAGCTCCATAAACTCAGGATATACTCAAGGCTTTATCCTGCTATGCCACGGAGGTCAAATTCCACCTGATCATTTTAGAGACAGCGCTTATATGACATTACCTAGAAATTATTTTTAACACAAAGCAGTAACAAACCTATTAAATGAGTAGCTCCTACTGCAACATGGTGAAGCTCTGTGGCATCGATGGTTTGAATTGGACTTCAACAGCCTGGGTTTGACTAGCAAGGAAAAAAACAGTCAGAAAGATAGGGAAAAACAGCCAACCATTTTGAGGGCTGGTGGGATGAAAGTAGTTTCACTGTCATCTGACCACTAGGTGGCATAGCAGCAGGGGGAAAAATATTACAGAACCACCATAGCAGCACTAGAGCAGGTAGTGCAGTGTATGTGTATAAACATGGACCAGTAGGCCTAACATTGCATGCCTTCCTACTCCAGAGTGCCCAACACAAACAAGTGCAGAATGGAAAGCATACTATACCTTACCTGCCCGTATGATTGCCAACTACCGGATGGCTGTACCCCCATCCACCAAGACTGTAAGCCAGTAGGATGGGGGGAACAACAGGAGAGAAGGGAGATAATGCTTGGCTAGGGGCTAGGAGAAGGCTAGAAAATACAACCATACTTGTACTCTCCTGGCATGTGACTCAATAATGTCAATGTTTTGACCAAACCACCAATCTAATAATTAAAATAAATTCAAATAAATAATCGCATCTGCAGTGGTTAATTCTAAATGTTTTTACAAAGTTTGCTCTTTTTTTGAGTGATCATCTGCTTTCTTTAGATGTCACAAATGCCATCCTCTATTTATATCTTTTAAGAATGAAATGTTGCTGGTGTCCCCAATCAGGATTCCCTGGCGGCAATGACAGCCAAAATTTAGCCTCGGTAATGGGCACCAAAAATCACTATCACATGAGAAAAGTCATCCATACGTCTAATGGAGTATATTCCCTTTATCGGGTTCATTCTGGGCTTCATCCAGAGCTATAGCTTCCTTTCTTTGGAATGGGCCTGGGGTCTCAGGATCTTGCTTCATGGACTGCATTACAGAGCCAGATTCAAACCCACCTCCTCTTATATCTTCTCACCTCTCCCTAGATTAGAAAGTTTCATTCCACAACATTTATTCTCCCATCTTAAAACAATCTCTGATATCAGGCACATCACTGGAAGGTAGGGAGCCCACTTCAGATCTGAGCTAGTCTATGCCCAACGGAATCATTTGAAAAGCCATTGATATATTAACTTTATTGTGCCAAAGACTATGCTCTTTGGCCTCCAGGCTCAGGAGACTATCCAGAACCATAAGCCTCTTCTTATGATATCAGGCAGTCAGGTGGTGTTATGGTATCGCAACAAGCAGAGAACTTACTTCTACTCCTATGCATGAAAACAACCCCTGTGTAGGGGTGGAAAATCAGCCAGTGCATCTTCCTGGTGGCAGTTTACATCCCAAGGGAGTGTTTGTGAAAATCTTCAGTTAGTTAGCTTGAGTCCCCTTCTGAAGCTTTGGCTTTAGTGGACAATGGATGAAACATCTTCTGGGGATGATGCACTTCAAAGCTGACCTATTTGATGTCCTGCTGAACACAGTGCAACCCAAAGTCTATTCCCCTTAGTATAGTGAGGAAGGAGTGGCTACAGATACATTTTCAGTAGAATGTCGGAAGATTCCTGGAGGCAATCCCTCCTTTCCTTGTTGTTTACATGGAAGGGTAATACTTATTTTCATCCCTCAGTGGTGATCCACAACAGCCTTGTTTCAGAGCCTTTCAGTCATAACCTCTCCAGAGATAATTCTAGTCAGAGTCTTGGTGCCTCCATGTGAAAGCAAGGCTTTGAGATCATGATATATGTAGCTTAAATACAGCAGACTGTACATTAATGACTAAAATTCAGAACATAAGTAAACAAAGCCAAATGGACTTCATGAAGTTATAACTGCAGAGCAGGTAACCTGCTGTGAATCATGAATCTAGGTAACTACATGTTCATAGTTTCATAGGTTCATATTAGGCTATCTGCCCTAGGGCATTTATAAGCCTAGCCAGAGTGTGTTTGGCTTTTGCCACCCATTTTAAATCAATTTTGCTATGCCCTTTTTCATGGTTAGTATACTGTGCCTCTGTCTAACAGTGACACAGAAGTGATACCCAGGGTAAACCTACGATCTCCCATCCACTCATCAAGATTCCTCTTGAAGAGAGTCAATGAGGGACTCTGCCTAACCTGGACTGGGATTTTATTCCAGAGTGAAGGGAGCCTCTGGGTTATGAATCTGTCCCTCCAGCATGTCCTATTTATTTCAGTGCTGAGGTTCAAGTCTCTCGAGTGCATAGCTCAATGGGATTTGGATTTTCTGAGGTGCAGCATGTCCATTAATTCCAGGTTGGACATGGCTTTATACGTCAGGCACAGATCGCCTCTGAGCAGGCGGTATGCCACTGATAGAGCTGGAGTTTCTTTAACCGGGCAGCATATGGCATCTGTTTGAGCCCTTTGATCCTCTTGGTGAGGTACTTTTGGGGTCTTTCCAGTTGCTGCAGGTGTCTGGTAAGGTACATCCCAAAAGGGGCATTGTACTTAATTATGGGCCTGATGAGGGATGAGTAAAGAGGCACGATGACCTCCCCTGATCTAGATGTGAATCCCTTCATGATTAGGTGGGCTATATAAAATGTTTTTCTAACCACTTTGGCCACGTGGTTGTCAAATGAGAGATTGCTATCAACCTGGGTCCCCAGGTCCCTAATTACTTCTTCTGTACTTAATGGATTACCACTTATGTGGTAATTTGTGGGCACTTTGTTTTTGCCAAAGGGGATGACTATACACTTTTTGGCATTTAGCTTGAGGCCATGGCTCTGGCACTAGTTGTCTGTTTCTATGAGGCCCTTTTGGAGGATGCTTGTGTCGGCTGGAGAGTCAGTTATGGTGCCCAGTTTGCAGTCATCTGCGAACTTGGTCAGCCACAGTCTTTCCATGTTGGCCTGTACCTCCAAGAAATATATATCGAACAAGAGAGGTCCAAGGACTGAGCCTTGTGGGACGCCACTTGTAACTGGTTTGGAGTCTGACATGGCTCCAGCAATTCTAACCATGTGGGTTCTGTCCTTGAGCCAGTTTGCAACCCATCTAGTGACATAGGGGTTTATATTTAAGCTGGTGAGCTTATCTATAATGCCCGAGTGGGGTATTGTATCGAAGGCTTTTGCGAGGTCCAGGTAGGCTGTGTGGACCACCTTCCCCTCGTCAATGGCCTTAGTGACTGTTTCAAAGAAATTAACCAGGTTTAAGAGGCAGGATCTGCCCTTAACAAAGCCGAACTGGGTAGGATCCAGTGTCTGTAGGTCCCCAATATCTTTATTTATGAGGTCCATGATGATCCTTTCCATAGCTTTGCAGACCAAGCTAGTCAGGCTTATGGGGCAATAGTTTCCAGGATCCGTTGAGGCACCACCTTTGTGGAGAGGGACCACTGTTGCTGTATGCCACTCTTTGTGTACATATCCTGTAGTAAGGCTGAGATTGAACAGTAGTTTTATGTTTGGGTTTAGCTCTTCTTGGAGTTCATGTAGGGCAGCCGGGACACCGTCTGGTCCCATTGATGCTGTGTTTTTTGCTTTGGAGAGGGCGGCTCTTACCCGAGCATCTGAGATGTCAGGGGGGGCAGCACTCTGCTGGGATAGATATTTGCCCTTTTGGTGGGGAGGGGAGAAGTTTGCGCTGAACCTGTCAGCTAGGATGTTGGCAATGTCTGTGGGTTTGGTGTATTTTTTTGTCATTTTGGACTAATTCTGAGCATATCTGGGAATTCCCACCCAGGTTCCTAACATAACTAAAGAAAGCCTTGTGATTATCCTTAGTGTCCTGTGCAATTTTTCTCTCGAAGCTGGCCTTAGACGATTTTATGAGTGCCCGTAGTTTTTTGCTAATACTGATCAGAGATGCCTTCCCTTTTTGGGATTTTGCTCTATCATGTAGTAGCTTCCTCCTTCTATTGTATAGTTTATTTATGGCTGGGGTCCACCAGACAGGACGTCTGCCTTTGGAGGATTGGGTCTTGGTTTTATTTGGGATTGCATGATCCATGCATTCCTGAAGGTGTTCATAGAATGCATTTATAAAGGATTCTGCAGTCTGGGCCATATTTTCCACAGGCCCGGGGCTTTGAAGGATTCCACCTCAGTTTTGAGGAGTGTGAAATTTGCTTTAGAGAAGTTTTTCACTGTGGTTTTCTGGGCAGGGGTGGGGTCGGGATGTGAATATCCAGTGAGATTAGTTTATGGTCTGATCTTACCAGTGAGGGATACACTTCTGGTCTGGAGCATAGAGTCCCCATGTTGGTGATGATCAGGTCCAGTATGTTTTCCCCTCTTGTGGGAGTGGTAACAAGTTGTTCCATAGCATTTGAGTTTATAAATTCTAGGAACATTTGGGCTAGGGTGTTGGAGCTAGAGTAATGCTCCCAGTCTATGTTTGGGTAGTTGAAGTCGCCCAATATAATGGTGTTTGGAGAGACCTTCATATTTTCCAGTGTTCTCAGGAAGGCCGAGTGGGATTCCTGGGTTTGGGAGGGTGGTCTGTAGCAGGCTATAAACTGGAAGGCAGTTTTACCCACTGTTAGTTGCACATGGATAGTCTCTGATGCTTCGTGCTGTGCCAACAACCTGGAGGTGTGGGTATCTTTGAGGAATATTGATACTCCCCCTCCTTTTGTGGTTTGGTCCAAGTTTTGGGGCCGAAAAGCATGGTATGAGGTATAACCTGGTAGTGCTGGGGTGCTCTCGGGAGCCTTGAACCAGGTTTCTGTTGCTGCACAGGTATCGATGTTCTCCATGCGTGCATCTTGAGGTTTAGACTTCTGGCATTGAGTAGCATTACTCTTAGTTTCTTATCCCTTGTGATACCTATGGAGGTGGGTTTGTCTTTTGAGCCTTGCCTAAAAAGGCACTATGGGGGTAGCAAGAGTCTTTGCCAATATCCGAAAGCCCAGGGGTGACAGGTGCAAGCCGTCCCTAGCGAAGCATCGTGGTTTGTCGAGCATGTCATCCCAGGCTGACAGGCATTGGATCCCCTTTGAATGACACCAATACTTAAGCCAATTGTTGAAATTGATCATCTTGTCTTCATATTGTGGCATCATTCTTGGTGTGGGTAAGATGCTACTCAAGGTCAGAGTCATACCGGCCTGGGCTACATGGTCAGAGAGCTCCTCTATGTCTCTTTTCATGTAGTCCAGGGAGGTACGTCTCAGGTCATTCACACCAGCATGGACAATGACTGAGTCATATTTGTACTTGCCATGGAGTGACCTGAGTGCTTGTGTTATGTGGCAGATCCTAGCGCCCGACAGGCAACTCACCGTGACCTTCTCCTTGTTCAGCCTGTTGAGCGGGACGTCAGTGTGCCTGACGATAGAGTCACCTATTACAAGTGTATCAGGTGTGTTGTTTAGCCTTAAGGGCTGTGACTGTTCAGCACACTGGCTTTGTGAGTTATGTGTTGCACGTGTTTTGTTTTGTGGTAGCGGTTGCTTGGGTGTCTGCTTTGGAGGTCTCTGCTGCTTAGGCAGATTTTTATTTAGAGCCTCCGAGTATGTTTTTGTGTGTTTATGTGTTTGGTTTGCTGTCGTGATAGGTCTATGTGAGACTGGAATTGTAGTGAATGTGGTTTCCTTCTCCTCCTGACTGGTTACGCCAGTACTGAGTTGAGAGAGCTTAGCCTCCACTTTGGCTATATGGTTGCATCTCTCACATGTGTTGGAATTTGTTGGGAGGAGGAGAGGGTTGTCTGTGTACATGAGGCAGTTGTAACATTGCCTCATGATTCCCAGATTCACCAGCTGGACCGGAGAGGAGATTGACAACTGACCTTTGGACATGCTAGAATAGTATTGGGAATTCCTTTATAATTGAAAAAAGGGCCAGTGGGGAACAAGGTAATCAAGGGGAGTTTGTGAGGGTGTAGTGTTTTTAATTTTTTAGTGCTGACTTATATAATTGCTTTAGTGAGCAAGTGCCAGGTAACTTAAATGCAATGTGTTACAGGTAACTTAAATGCAAAAATGACAAACAGTAACTTTCTTTCAAGTGAAACAAGGAAATAAGTACAGTAAGCAATGCAGATATCACTAGGGATCCACAGAAGCGCTGAAAAGCCGCGTTTTAGGTGGAATTAGCGTTTCAGGGAAATAACAAGCAAACAAACAACAAGCATACAAACAAAGCTAGATTCAGCAGGCCTGGATCTAGTCTATGCTACAGCAAACTAGGTGTATCAATTTCAGTAAGAAACAGTTCAAATATGCAGGCACTATAAGCCTTTAACCAGAAATTCCCAGCTCAGAAGGGCAGAGTCCAGCCTCTCCTCCCACAAGAGTGCAGACCACGAACCTTCTTAATGTAAAATAACTGGCCAGAAGCCCAAGTGCTTAAACCAGAACTAATACACTTTTAGAATAACAGACACTGAGCCCTCAATCAGCAGTTCTCAACTTAGAAGGATGTAAGCTACCTGTCCTGCCACCACAGTGCAGGCCACAAACTTTCCTAATGTAAAACAACTGGTCTGAAGCCCAAGTGCTTAATCCAAAAGACTTAGAATGATAGCTACACTTTAATCAAGTTACTACCAAGCAGTAATAAATACAACTGAATATTTTAAAGAATGCCTGGATTAGTGCTCAAGTTATACAAACAAAGCTAGATTCAGCAGGCCTGGATCTAGTCTATGCTACAGCAAACAAGGTGTACCAATTTCAGTAAGAAGCAGTTCAAATATGCAGGCACTATAAGCCTTTAACCAGAAATTCCCAGCTCAGAAGGGCAGAGTCCAGCCTCTCCTCCCACAAGAGTGCAGACCACAAACCCTCTTAATGTAAAATAACTGGCCTGAAGCCCAAGTGCTTAAACCAGAATTAATACACTTTTAGAATAACAGACACTGAGCCCTCAATCAGCAGTTCTCAACTTAGAAGGATGTAAGCTACCTGTTCTGCCACTACAGTGCAGACCACAAACCTTCTTAATGTAAAACAACTGGTCTGAAGCCCAAGTGCTTAAACTAAAAGGCTTAGAATGAATTACACCAAGCAGTAATAAATACAATTGAGTACTTTTAAGATGACGCAAAAGCAAAATAAAGTAGGAAGAAACACAAATACAGTAAAAGCAGATACATTTTTTTTTTTGAGTGAGCAAATGAGATGAGCCCAGGAGTTACAGGACAGAAACAAGTGCAAATGCAGGCCTTCAAATTAGAAAGTTGAGAGAGATGGAAGACCGCCCAAATGGCCAATAACTACAAATTCTGAGCCAGAACCACTCCCTATGTGGTAGACAGGTTACCTAATGCTTACCACTCCCACTGATAAGCTAGAAGACTTCCCTCCAACACAGAAAGGCTTGGGGGGCTCAGAAGCTTACAAACAGTCCTGGATACAGCAAATCTGTATCTGGAACACTAATAACAGGAAAGGTAGGAAACAGGCTTACAATTTTTTTTTTTCAGAAAAGTAGCAAAAACAGTAGTAAAAACAATTCACATGCAGTGCAAGGTGGCACACTTGAGTATGTAGCAATATTAGTCCACACACAGTTTGAAAAAAATGTAATTAAATTAAAAAGGAATAAAAGCAAGTGCAGAAAGGGTTTATTAGGTAGAATGCGGTAAAGAGATGGGACTGGGGGAGTGTCCTAGATCAAATCTACAGTGAGGTGGGCACTGCAGAAGCCACCAAATTTAAACTACAACCAAGAACAGAGAGGGGGGGTGGGGAAGACAGTTTCAACAGAGATGTGAGGAATCACAGTGCAAATTATAAAACCAAAAAAATATATACTAATCTCTGTATATTTGCAGAACAGTAAGACAACAGATATCTAAGCAACAATTTAACTCTATAATACAGAATAATACAGAAAAATATACTCAGCTCTATATATTTGCAGATAGTCTTGTAAGGCTGTCTCTCAGTACACAGGTTCCAATTTAAATGCAGGCTGTTATTAACAGGTCAAATTAAGGGAACCTTGAGTTAAGCAACACACAAGTTATAAAAAACAGTTATATCAGCTGAAGACAAGGCAGAAAATGAGGGTGGGGTGGGGAAGACAGTTTCATCAGAGATGTAAGGAATCACATTGCAAATTATAAAACAAAAAAAATATATACTGATCTCTGTATATTTGCAGAAGAGTAAGACAACAGATATCTAAGCAACAATTTAGCTCTATAATACGGAATAATACAGAAGAATATACTCAGCTCTATATATTTGCAGATAGTCTTGTAAGGCTGTCTCTCAGTACACAGGTTCCAATTTAAACGCAGGCTGTTATTAACAGGTCAAACTATCAGTGATATGCCATATACAATATTGAAAAATCACATTTTTTAATTGCAAATGATCAAACATGAAGCCCCGCCATGCTAATTATATATACCAACTCAGAGATCGCTTTAAAATGGTCAAAGAGCTAATACCCCGATCCCTACTGTCTGTGATCTCATACTGACCTAACACTGGCAGAAGCAATCAAATGAGTTTCATTCACTTCTGCCAGCATACCAGCTAGCTGCACAGGAATGATATCAGGGTATGAATTACTAAAATAGATTGTTGTCATAAAATCATCACGGAGCTTACATAAGAAGTTATGATAGTTTACTTTACTAATTTGTATGCCTATATCATTCCTTTACACCCAGTTTTCCTTGTTTTATTGTTTAGTTCATCCTAAAGAAAAGTGTACACTAACTGTAAGGCTGGACAACTGCCTTTTCTCAGTACTAGGTTACGTTGTCTGATTATATATGGCACCTTATTGATGCAGCATAGTTTTACTAAAGTTTTATAGCATAGTATAACATAAAACATAGTAAAAGACAAGGTCTCAGAACATTAATCACAGCTGTAGTTACTAGTGTTGCACATCAGAAAATGCTGTCTAACCTCTGTTTTATTTATTTTGGGTAAGTGAACTGGCCCAAAAGTCCTTTTCAGTCACTACCAAAGGCAGTTACAAGGAATGCTCATCAACTTACATGCATAGTTACCGATGCAGACATTGGCACAGTTATGATAAAACAAAACAATATGATATACATTAGGGAGGTAAGGCAGGAGGATAAAGGCATACTAAGATCCCAGAATAGAAGAACTGTAGAGATCAACCCAGGTTTCTGCAGACACTACAGCTTACTTCCTTTACCAAATATATATGAAGTATTGTCTTGTCGCCTCACAGTTAGACGATGCCCGTTCGATTCTCAGAGCGTCTTCTGTGTGGCGACATGTGTGAATGGGCGTTCCTTCATTGAAGGTTGTGCATTAGGCCCGGCAAGCCAGCACGTAAAAATCTACTGCCAATCATTAGCGGACCGGAGTTCCGCTGTGGCGACCCCTAACCGGGAAAACTTAAAGCCGAAAGACACAAACATTTTGTTAAACAATGAGAGGTTCCATGAGATCTTTACATATGGATTATGGTTGAAATGTACAGGTACAAGTTTGGAGACTTTTCACTTTAACTAGCCCCAAATACAGGATACTGAAAGATGTAGGCATCTGCATTTTGAGACCTGAGGGTGTGGAAGTATGAACTGAGTTGAAGTATTGGGCCTGAGGTGGACAAACAGCTTGAAGATAAGAATACTGAGAAGAACGTAGTCCTGTTTGACACTGATAACCATTTAACTTTCATGCAGATAAGACAGCAATGCTCCTTTACTCCATAAGAGTGAAAAAAAACTTAGCTACTTTCTTTGTTCAACATCATCCAGAGGAATATTACATTGTGAGAGGAATTGCGGGCAGCTAATGGCAATGCTTACGTCAATCTGGAAGTATGTTACAATCTCTGGTACGGCTAGCCTCAGAAATGTGGAGTCCTGTGGTTTTGTAGAAAACTTTCAGCTGGACAAGAACCTTAGAAGTGATTATATTCTGTGTGATGATTAAAAGTCAGACACTTATGAAACATGACTATGAATTATTTGAACAGTTTAATTTGAAGGTTGTGCATTAGGCCTGGCAAGCCAGCATACCAGCATGTAAAAATCTACTGCTAATCATTAGTGGACAGGAGTTCCGCTGCGGCAACCCCTAACCGGGAAAAGCTGAAAGACACAACAACAACTATTTCATAGATCCCAGAGAAACTGGATGAGCCTTTGTTGTATATCAAAAAGAGCAGGGTACATTTTCATAGGTTCATAGGTAGGTACTAGGCTATCGGCCCTAGGGCCCATACAAGCCTAGCCAAAAAATGTACCCTGGCTTTCGCCACCCAAGAAAATTATTTTCCTGTGCCCCTGTCGAGCAGAGCCACAGAAGTGATCCCCGGGGTGAATTTCCCATTTCCCATCCAATCATCAAGATTCTGTAGTTCGTGTAGAACGCAGCCTGGGATATTGTCAGGTCCCATGGATGCTGTGTTCTTGGCTTTGGAGAGTGTGTTTTTTACCTGTGCAGCCATGATTATAGGAACTTTGCATTCTTCAGGTATAGAGATGGGCCCTCTAGGGGGTGAGAGGGGGGTAAAGTTAGCACTGAACCTATCTGCTAGGATGTTGGCAATATCAGTTGGTTCTGTATATTTAGTGCCATTATGCTGTAACTCAGAGCAGATCTGAGTGTTCCCATTTAGATTCTTGACATAGCTATAGAATGCTTTGTGGGTGTCTTTAGAGTCAGTGGCAATTTTGTTTTCGTAACTAGCTTTGGAGGATTTTATGAGGGATCTCAGCTTCTTACTGAGGTTGACCAGGGAGTTCCTCCAGTCATGGGATTTTACTCTTTTTTGCAACAGTTCCTTTCTCCTGTTGTAGAGTTTGTTTATGGCAGAGGTCCACCAGATTGGCTTCCTTTTTTTGGAGGATAACATCTTGGTTCAATTAGGGATAGCATGATCCATACACTCGTGTAAGTGCTTATAAAGTGCATTTGTGTAGGATTCAGCAGTCATACCTCTATTGTCCGTCTGCATGGGTATCATGAAGTTTGCCACTTCTGTCTTAAGAAGTGTGAAGTTGGCTTTTGAGAAGTTTTTTACGATGGTTTCCCTAATTGGGGCTGGGGGTGGGATGTGGATGTCTAGGCTGATTAGCTTGTGGTCGGATCTGACCAACGAGGAATTGACCTCTGGTGTGGAACACTGGTTTCCCATGTTGGTAATGACCAGGTCTAGGATATTGCTGCCCCTGGTGGGGGTGTGAATAAGTTGATCCAAGGCGTTGGAATTTATGAATTCTAGAAAACGTTGAGCAAAAGAGTTGGTACATGAGTAGTTTTCCCAGTTAATGGTGGGGTAGTTGAAATCACCCATTATTAGGGTGTTGGGTTGTATCCTAATACTTTCCAGTGTATCAAGAAATGAGGAGTGTGAATCCTGGGGCATGGTGGGGGGTCTGTAGCAAGCTACAATTTGGATTGTGGTCTTTTCCAGAGTTAGTTGCACTTGGATAATCTTGGATGCATTATGCTGTGCAACTAGCCTGGAGGTGTGGATATCCTTAATGAATATGGACACGCCTCTGCCTTTAGTGCTTCTTTCTGGGTTAGGTGGTCGAAAGGTGTGGTATGAATTGAAGCCTGGTAATGCAGGGGTGCTCTCTGGAGCTTTGAACCAGGTCTCTGTCACTGCACATATGTCAATGTTCTCCAATTTAAGGAGTGCCTCAAGTGAGTGCATTTTGAGGTTTAGACTTCTAGCATTGAGTAGCATTACCCTCAGATTTTGCTTGCTTGTACCTGTTACGGTGGTGAATTTGACATTTGAACCTTGCCTAAAAATGGCACTATAGGGGTTGCAAGAGTCTTAGCCAGTATCCGGAATCCTAAGGGCGACAGGTGCAGGCCATCTCTGGCAAAGCATCGTGGACTGTCAGTCATGTCGTCCCAGGCAGACAAATACTGGATCCCCTTAGAATGACACCAGAAGCTTAGCCAATTGTTAAAGTCAATCATTTTGTTCTTGTACTGTGATATCATTCTGGGTGATGGCAGGATGCTACTCAGGGTTAGGGTCATACCTGCTTGGAATACAAGATCGGAGAGCTCCTCCATGTCTCTTTTCATGTAGTCCAGGGAGGTACGTCTCAGGTCATTCACACCAACATGAACAATGACAGTGTCATATTTGTACTTATTGTGGAGTGACCTGAGTGCATGCGTTATGTGGCGGATCCTGGCACCTGACAGGCAGCTGACAGTAACTTTCTCCTTGTTTAGTCTAGTGAGTGGAACATCAGTGTGCCTGACTATAGAGTCACCTATGACGAGAGTGTTGGGTACGTTGTTATGCCTTATGGGCTGTGGTTGAGTGGCACACTGAGTTTGTGGGCTATGTGTCATTTGGGTTGTGTTGGGGGGTGGAGTTTGCTTGCGTTTATGCTTTGGATGTCCCTGATGCTTGGGCAGGTTTTTATTGAGAGCCTCCGCGAATGTAGGTGTGTGTTTTGTGTTTCTATGTGTGTGTTTTGGTGGTGTAGGTTTTGAGGGACTATGTGATGAGTGTGGTGCGGTGCAAGTGTTTACCTTCTCCTCTTGACTGTCTAGTCCAGTCTTGGGTGAAGAGAGCTTTGCTTCCAGTTTGGCTATATAAGTGCATCTCTCACAGGTTGTAGTGTTGGGTGGTAGGAGGAAAGGGTTGTCTGTGTACATGAGGCAATTGCTGCATTGCCCCAAGATGCCCAGATTCATCAGGTAGACAGGAGAAATCATTGGGAGCTGACCCTTAGACATGCCTGGTTAAGTGCTTATTTATTAAGTACTAAAAACTGCTTTCCACTAGACAAGTGAGGAAAGTTGAGTGCTGTAGTAATTTGCAGCTTATGTAGTGCTTACAATGAGTTCTGAACAAGTGCTGAGATCAAAGAAACAGATTTGAGTGCTGAAACTTGAAAACTGGCTAGTTATAAGAAAAAAAACTAAGCTAGAAGGCTTCCCTCCAACACAGAAGGGCTTGGGGGCTCAGAAGCCTACAAATAGTCTATACCACTTAACAGGAAAGGCAGGAAACACCTTAAATTATTATTATTTTTTTTTTCTGTTTCCCAGATGCTCTCTTTGTACACAGTAGTAGTGCTGAAATCAGAATATGATCTCACTGCACTCAGTTGAGTGAGCAAATGAGATGGGCCCAGAAGGAGTATCCAAACACAAATTTACAAGAGGGGCGGTATCTACCGGTATCTGCAGGAAATTTTCCACAAGGCACAACATTTTTCATGAACCACAAATGTCAGGCAAAATTAAAGCAGCTTAGGAGAGCTATTAATGCTTATAAAAATTAAGCAAGTAATTTTTACTCATTTTATCAGAGGAGATTTGATGTGATCTTAAATAAATAATTAAATGTTACTGGGTGTCTGGCAGCCACTAGGTTCCCAAAACCAGAGCGTTTGAGATGCTCTGTTGTACATTTTAGAGCATTTTTCCAACATTTTGATCCATAACTATGAGGGTCTATATTAGATGAATGAAAGTTCATCTTAGCGAACGCTCACATGAGCGAATATTGCGGAACTCGAAACCGCAATTGCGAGATCGTGGTACAGTGAAGATGGGAGTATTTGCCCTTTCCTCACTGTAGTGCGATCTCAGAGTTGGAATATATATTTAGGGGGGGGGGGTGGGGGGCGTAGCCCCCCACAATTGCAGTTTCGAGTACCTGGATATTCGCTCACGTGAGCGTTCGCTAAGATGAACTTTCGTTTATCTAATATAGACCCAACTATGATGTACCCTTGACAGTTAAACATAAGCAACTGTAGAGATGCTAATGAAACACAACTATAACAGAAACTCAAGTAAAATAATAATAATAATACAGTGCAATGCAGCATTTTGGCTGAAGAATTATTTTTTTTATCCTCTTTATCAATCTTGTCTGGAATATGCATCAAATGCACAAACATTTTAAGGATGAAGAATTTCCTAAACACAAAACAAAATCCAAACTTTCATCTGAAATGTATTCACTAATAGTTTTGGGACACTGCTGTACTAATTAGAATAACATTTGATTAAACTGTATACCAACATTGTTATTGTAATAGGGTGACATCTCAAACACACAGGCCACATACTCTTGTGCTACCATTTGAAAGAAATCTAAACTAAGTAATGTGAAACATAATAAAGCATTGGCCTTTACAGTTAATCATCAGAGCTAAACTGACTTCATGATGTCCTGTGGCTTACTTTTTCTAGTCCATTTTCCCTCAGTGAGTGAGGCATACAAATCTCTCCTGTTTGGTGCTCATCCAGGCAGCTATATATCCCCAAACACACACACACACACACACACACACACACACACACACACACACACACACACACACACACACACACACACACACACACACATGCTACTGCATTTCTACACAGTCCTAATATCCCTGTGCCAGACTCAGAGATACTCATAGCTACAGCTTGACAATAAATGCTATTCAGAGCATATAGCTGCTCTACCATAAAAAGGTAGTTCTGCAATAACAACACAGCTTACTGTCTACTTCTTACAACACTGAACAAATAACATTCATAGTAAACGCTTATCTTAGTTTAAGCCTTAAATGAAGACAGCAGCTAAATACATTGGCTGATCCAAATAGATGAACATTTTCAAGTGCACTGCCATTATTTGGTCCAAAGTTTTCCATTGGGCTAAGCCAGCTCCTTACTCAGTCAACAGCTGTATACTAGACATGTACCCCACTGCTATCCTCTAGCCTCCATATTTTTTCCAATACTCTAGTTTGTGACTTGTACAATGTACTCTGGGAAATGTAGTGCTAATTGTGCCATGTAACTGTCTTTAACATACCTCTCAGCCTGTCAGTGCAAGTAATCTGGACAAAGTCAGAAATAATGGGGGGTACAAAAGCCCAAAAATAGGGACAGATTTTAAATATTGCTCCTATAAACTTAGAAAGTTGCTAGAATGACAGATTTGGCATCATTATATATCTTCTGAAGGATATGAAGTCAGAAACTATATATTTTCTGAATTATATGAAGTCAGAAACTCAAATGTTTTCATTATTTAGTATTATTTAGTGACTTCAATCCTCAATGATTTGCCAGAAAACCACAGATTGTATGAGAAACAGACCAAAAATAAGAGGCAAAAATCTGGACATTCTATAAAAATCTGGATAGCTGAGAGGTATGGTCTTTAATAATGGTACTGGACTGCATCCTCCACAAAAGCAGAATGTCAGTCTGGGGCAGTGGCAGCAGGCTTATTCCAGTGCCAGATGTTATATGGCAAGATGTCCATATATTTTTTCACTTTTCAATTATTCCTATTGTCCAAGAAATAATGGACAATGACAACAACAGTCTTAATATTTACATTTGTGGGTGATGAATAATCTATCTGTAACATGGGAGACTCCTGTGAAATGCAGGAGACTTGGACATCAATAGTTTTCTCAGGTAAACATTTAGAATGCCAGGACCCAATAGAGCAATTCTCAAAACATGCAGCCTGAATGGCCAAAAAAAGCAGACTTACATATACCAAGTCCAAGATGGCCATTTTCTAGAATATTTCCTTTTCTACACGGCATGGTGATATCGGAGTGGGTATATATAAGTTCATGTGTATGAGGGACTTGCCCTTACATCAGGAGGAGTGCAGGAAGGCTTTCCTTTTGCAAAGAAGTTTAAAGGAGAAAAGCAATGTTCGAGATTCATTCTTCTCTCAGATTTTTGGCCTTTTATTTGTTTTGCCATGTCAGCTCTCAGCATTTAGAGTGCCAGCATTTCAATAGGGAACCATTTTGCGATGGTACAGGCAGTAATACAGAAAAAAATCTAACTTGGTTTCCTGGGGGAAATGTTCCTCATGCTTGCCATATCCACTAGCTTACTTCCTGAAAACAGTGTCAGACATTGATGAAGTCTGGTTGAAGTGCCTTCTGGATAGCAATGGTGGGTTTGTCCTTTATAAATATAATTAGGTAACTTACATAAAGGGTGGCAAGTTGACTTTTACCTTTACAAGTAATCCTGATGGGAAAAAGAGAACAAGCTGAAGGAACCTGCAGGATATCCAGGTCAGAAGAGCAAGGTAATTCTAACACATTTAATAGGAGCATACAACATTTGGAGTCAAGGTAGTTATGAAACCATTTCAACAAGCCTTCTCCAAACTCAGTACTGATGAGTGCAGCTAAAAGCAATGGATAATCTACAAATTTAAAGGCCCTACTGAGATATACAAAAGAACCTTGGTCAGGAGGTGCTTATCCATGATACTGTAATGGAGTTAGTAACATGGAAGAGTCCCTTCATAAACTCATCCTATAGATCACTAACTTTTCAATACTTGTTTACAAATGTTACAGCTCGGGAAGAGACAGTCCTCCAAAGATTATTTGCTGTGGGCTAGAGGTTTTCTAAAGGGTGGTAGTCAGTAAGGCAGGACTAGACCTTTTAGACAATGGTGGTACTCGTGCATTCTTTCAGCACTCAGCAACAATACTGTAAGTTAAAGAAAGATTAAAAGAGTGCAAATGGTTATCAACAAGCACTGCAATCATTTAAAGAATCTGAAATGCAGTTCATCTTTGACCAATGCAACATAAAATAGAAGACTGACCAGAAGGTTCTTGAACCATTAAGACTGGACTGATTTAAAAAGGAATCTCAGGCATTAAGAGGACTAAAGTCCTCTATTTTTGAGAGCCACAGTCACTTGGGATTCCTTTTGATACACCAGAATTCATGGAGAAAATGTGTTTTTGTAGAAAGTCCACTGTTGCATTCTATATGGGTAGACCAGTACAAAAGTTGGAAAGGGGGGAAGAATTATATGAGATTAAGCATCCCAATGTCCCAAGTAGTTTCATTCAGTGTAATTTCAGTTCAGTGTAATTTTGGGTAGATGAACAGCAAGGTAGGTTATATTCAAAAGTGGCAAGTTTTGAGCTTTAATTTTTCTATTGCTTCAAGACCCTGCCTCTTTGCTTTACTTTGTCCTTGAGTTCATCTAATACACATGGACAACTTAGGCCCTTACTTTACATTGGGTAATAGGAAGGACAAAATTCTGTATTTAGAGAAGCAATGTGGTATTTATGTATTTAACATTTGTTAACACAGTAAGTGAACTGGTCCAAAGATAGTTTTCAGTCACAACCTGGACCATGGAGGCAAGAACGGCAAAACAGTGTATATACAATACAGATTATAGAACTTATAAAAGGTGAATAAATATTATATAGTGACAGTGAATGGCACAATTCACCAAAGCTGGAACCAGAGGATACGAAGCTTAATAACATAGTACATATAGTAAAGAATCTAACAAACAGGATACGAAGCTTAACAACATAGTACATATAGTAAAGAATCTAACAAACAGAATACGAAGCTTAACAACATAGTACATATAGTAAAGAATCTAACAAGTAGGAAAATATTATGTCATACATGGTAGTCTTCAGCCAAGCAAAATGGATACTGAAGAGGATTTGCATTACATCTCTTAGATACATTCTGAATTTAAAGAAAGAAGTAAGCATAGTCAGAGTGTCTGGGAGACAAACAGAAGTAAGCAATGAGTCCACTGTAAGTGAGTATTACACATGTGTAATGCAAAACTAAATGGTAAGTTACCTATATAGAAGTGAAGAAAAAATATATTACAGAAGTACTGTGCAGTAGCTAAGAAGAATGATTTGGTGTAAGAAAAGAACTGTATGAGAGTTAGGTTACATGAAAGGGCCTAGAATTAAATATAGCAATGTCAGTAATGCAACAATTAGTATACTCACATTTGGTGCTAAAGGCAGTGGGTTCTATTCCCACACCAGGCAGATGAATTGCTGACACTGTAGTGCAGCATAAGGGGGTGCTGTACTCCTCAGTGTGCTGCTCTTTGGATGAGACATTAAACCAAGGCCCCATCTGCTTGAGTTAGTGGTACCTCAAGTGGATGTAAAAGATCCCATGGCACCTATAGAGTGGTCCTTTATTTATATACAAAAATAACTCTTATTTACAAAATATTTACAAGTGTATAAAGATATACAATCATACTAATTTTGATCTCTGTTAGACCCCCACTCCTTTTTCTATAACCACATCTGATTTTACTTAATATTGCTGCTAAAATCCATTTACCATTAAAAATAATTTAATTTATTCTTTCATTCCATATAACCCATATAATATAAAATAACTTTTTATCTATTCTTATAACATATTCTTTACTTCTACTCTTATAATATCCATATTTAATCATATCCATGTTTATTTTATCCACTTCTTTTATATCTTCAACAAATCTTCATAGTTTCCCCCCAAACTTTTTTACTCTTTTACATTTCAAAACCATGTTCCATAGTTTCTTCTTCATGACAATATAAGGGTCTCTATTAGTTCGCCAAAATGGTATTCCGGCGAACACCTATTAAGCGACCCATAATCCACGAAGATTACATTAGCAATTCACTGAATTTACTAAGGGCAATGAAATAGTTTCCCAAACCACAATTGACCAAGTTTTAGTTGACTCGAACCCACCCAAGTGGGGGGATTTGTCCTCCACACCCCCCCTAACTATATATACCAACTCTGAGATCGCACTACAGTGGAGAAAAGGGCAAAGTTGTGTAGTTGTCTGTTTTGCTTCAGGCAACTATTTTGTTGCCCTTAGTGAATTCAGTGGCTCACTGAAGCGAGTTTCGCTGATTATGGGTCGCTGAATAGGTGTTCGCTTGAATACCATTTTGGCAACCTAATATAGACCCCAGTATAAACATATTCAATCACTTTTCTTCTTATATGGCATATTTCTTTTTACTGGCAATTTATCTATTGCCAGTCTCCACAAAAAAAAATTCTTGACATTCTACTTTCTGATTACATCATTTGCTTCTTATTTTTATAGCTTTAATTTTTTTCATCTATTAGATTTTCCCATGGTTTTACTAGCAATGTTTTATCATTGCATTCTTATATAATACCTTTCTATCTTTTTCTATGTCATCAGTTTTTTATTTTCCACAAAAATAAGTTTTCTTGGTAAATTTTTATTTAGTCATTTATACATTCTTTTTCTCTTTTACTCTTTTTACCACACCCCAAAATTCATCATACTTATATTTATACACTTTTACTACTTATCTCTCATCTTTTTCATTTATCCACTTTAACACTTTGTACAAATATAATGAAGCAGCATATGCCACTAGGTTAATTAACCCTAAACCTCCTTCTTTATTTACATACAGAGCTCCTCTTTTTACTGGGTTTAATCTAGAACCCCATATAAATGAAAACAAAATTAATTGCAATAATTCCTTTTCAAATATTGTTGGCAACATAAATATACTTTGCTAAATATTTCATTTTTCCCATCAGTACTGAATTTATCAATTAAGACTTTTTTTCCTGAATGATAGTGTACATGTTCTCCAGAAAAGACAGATTTGTTTTATTTCTTCTATTGTTTTTTCCCATTGGGTTATACTTACCGCTTTATTCCCAAATGTTATACCTAACACAGAAATTTCATTCATTGTAAAATATATACCCCCAGTCTTTATTAAATCACCTAAACCTTTACTTTAAAGCCATCCCTATCATTTCTAGACACTCATTTGTGCAAATTATTACTTAGTTTATCCACATTTTATTTTTTGCCATTATTATAATGTCATCTGCATATGTTAATAGAACTGAAATTCTTAACCCTTCTGGTGTTATTTACCCCACCTCCTTCATTTTGTAATTTATTCCACATACTATTACATTCATAACTAATGCAAAGCGTTACAGCTCATTGGACATCCTTGTCTTACACCACTCTTTATATGTACCTCTTGCCTTGACCAGCCATTTGTAAGTATTTTACTGTATTATTACTATACTCTGACATACATCATTTCCTAACTTTTTCACTTATATTATTACCCATACAATTTCAGGTCCAGTTGTGTCAAATGCCTTATTAAGGTCTCCTATTATGAGTTTCACTTCTTCTTTTCTGTTCATAATAGCATCCACACTTTCTCTCTCATTAATAATTCTTGATAACCCTTCCCCTTTATACTGTATATACTTTCTTCCATAATATCTTCCATTTTAGTTTCATATCACTTTTGTACTATTTTCATAAAGATCTTATAATCATTATTATTCAGTACTATTAGTGTCCAGTTTTTTAATTGTCTTCTATCTTCTTTCTTCCATATGAATCTAAGTATTCCACTACATAATTATTTATACATAAAACCTTCATTTAGCCATTCATTCAAAATCTTTACAATATATATATATATATATATATATATATATATATATATATATATATGCCAGTCCCTTCAATTTTTAGACATTCATTCCCTATTCTATCTGGGCCTGCAGCTGACTCTATATTTACTTGCCCTAATACTTTATCTAGCTCATTTAATGAAATATCCTTTTCCAGCTCTTAATTCTCTTTTTCTGTTAACTTGTTTACTTTCCATGTTTTTTTCACTACTTTTTTCTTTAAATATTTGCAAAACCAAATAAAAGAAAATTTAAAAAAAAAGCATTTCTTGTACATATTATACTACACTATTCATAATGTTTTCCTGAGTTCTTTCTATTTCTCCTTTTACTTTTTTATTTCTCTCATTACACCACCACCTTCCCTTACTACTTAAGTAACTCACTACTTCTCTTTTTCCTTGTAAAAATATCTTTGATTATATAACAATTCTTGCATTTTTCTTGATTTCTTTCATATAATTCTTTATCTTTGTTAAAGTGCTTTCTATCATTATGTTCTAAATCTTCCAATGCATTGCTCTATGTTCTTTTAGGGTCTACTTTAAATGAAAACGTGTTACGTCGAACACCACTCCATCAACACATATACATCGAACCGCAAAATAATTGAACGCACAAAACCGCAAAATTACTGCAAAATTCGAAATGTAGAAGTGTTTTGGTTGGCCCATCTGAGCTACAGATCCGTAAGGTAAGTGTGCGATAGTTACGGACATTAGGGTTAGGATTAGGGTGCGGGTTAAGGTAAATGCATGGATAGGTAATGTAATATGGGTAATGTATTTAAAGTTTAGTGTAGGGTTTGAGGTAGGGGTTTGGTTAGTGTATGTGTGTGGTTTATTTATTTTGTTTGGGTATAGATCTGTAGGGTAAGTGTGCGGTAGTTACGGACCTTAGGGTTAGGGAGGGGTTAAGGAGAGTGCATAGATAGTGGTGTATGTGGGGTTTAGTGTAGGGTTAGAAATAGGGTTTTGGTTGGTGTATGTTTGTGGTTTATTTATTTTGTTTGGATAGGTAGTGTGTTTCGGGCGGTGGGGTTGGTTGAGTATAACAATTCGGTATTTTGAGTTTTGCGGTTTTGTGTGTTCGATTATTTCACGGTTCGATGTATATGTGTCGATGGAGTAGTGTTTGACGTAACGCATTTTCATTTAAATAAAGTTGATCCATTCTTTTATATCATTCATTCTCTACTTTTTTCACATTATATTGCCACTGTAAAAAATATAGATTTTTCCTTAAATATCATCCACCATTCAGAATAGATTTATAAAATGTTTTCATTATATATGATCTTTCCATAACTGTATTACAAATCTCTTTCCTTCTTCATTCCATGCTTTCTTGTTTATCCTTTTCATTCCTTTGCCTATTTTTATATATTCCTTGGGATCTACTTTATTCTAACGAATGTTCATTCTACCGAAACGGACATCAACTAAGAGATGCTGCCGACAGTGGATTTCAGTGAAACACAGCTCATAGTAGCTGAAATGTTCGAAACCTGGTTTATCATGATAAGCAATGGGTGCACCTATAAGTAAACTGCAGGGCAGTTAGAAGTCCTACTTACGTACTACATTTACAATGGTGGATTACTGCAGACTCCCACCTAGTGTGCTCCGTCAAGCACATCAGTACGGGTTACATGTATTACCTAGAGAAAAGAACCAAAAAAAAAGTACTGGTGTTGCAAATATAAAGTGTCAGAGAAGTGTAGGGGATGAGCCATAACTGTATCAGTGACTACAGGTGAAGAATTAGTGAAATCAGTGGAACACCACCATTCAGGAGAGCCACAGGAGGTGGAAAAGTATAACATTTGTGATAATTTGAGGCAGAGAGCAGCTTTATCTAAGGATAATCCTTGTTTAATAGTGAATGATGCCTTAGCATCATCTTCATTAGATTTAGCTCCACATTTACCCAGTAGAACATCGCTCTTACAAACAGTTAGGAGAGCTCGTGTGAAACAGAGAGGAGCAATATTAATGTCTCCATACTCTCTGACTGATATTGTTCCTGAGAATTTCCCTTTAAAGGGAGGAGTGTTTCTAAAAAAAATCTTAAATGACAGTAGTGGTCAAAACACTGTAGTAATGTTGACTACTAAGTAAAACTTAAAGGACATAAGTTCAGCAGACATATGGTTAATGGATAGGACATATTTTTGCAGAGATGCTCAGTGTCATCAGCTATATACCATCCACTCGGTTGTGAACTACGGTGCTTATTCTAAGAGTGTTCTGTTAATTTATTGTTTAATGACAAAGAAGTCCTTCTGATGCTATAACTTCATGTGGCAGTGCTTCTTATAGTTAATCAGGGAAGAAAACTTGACATGCAACGTATCTTTTATACTTTGCGATTTTGAGATTGCAGCTATTAAAAGTATAAAACAGAATGTCAGCAATGTATTATGTAAGGGCTGCTTTTTTCATTTCGGTAGAAACATTTGGTGCAAAGTGCAGCAACTAGGACTAGATTCACTGTACAACTCTGACATGCATTTCCAATTGGCTGTGAAGCAACTGGCTGCCTTAGCATTCTTACCAGAAAAAGAAGTTATGCCTACTTTCACCCTACTGAAAAGTACATTCCCTGAAGAAGGTAAACTGCTGGTAAAATACTTAATTGAATGGTATTTACTTGGTAAACCGCAGGCTTTCTGTACTAGATCCACATCATGTATATGGTTCCTTCCACTGTTCCCCATTAAGTTTTGGAATGTATCTGTGCTAAATGAACTTAATTTACCTAGGACTCAGAATGCCGTGGAAGCATGGCACAGGAGGTTTAAGTGTACAGCAAGGAAAGTGGTTTCTGATGTAAACAACATTATGAAGACGATTATACGTGAACAAAACAGGGTAGATGAGATTCATCTGAGATTATCTGCTGCTTGCCCTCCTTCTCCAAACAAAAGAGCCTTAATTAGAAGGCAGCAGCAATTCCAAACAATCTTTGACCACAAGAAAGACTATGATACAGTGGAATATGTCAGGACAATAGCTTCCCTGCTGCAGATGTAATTTCATTTTCACCTCCTACATGATTTGGGGAATTTGCAGATATTCTAAAGGAGTACAGGTATCATTACGCTACAAACAACTTTGCTTTTTTGTTGTCTGGGGAATGACTGCAGTAATCCGCTGAACGGTCATTTGGTGGAATGATCGCCGTTAAAGTGTAGGTTCACACAAGTGCACTTTCAGTTGCTTAAGCACTTTGTTTTCACGTTCGGTAAAATGAACATTCATTAGAATAAAGTAGATCCATTTCTTGTGTACCTTTATTTGTACCCATATTGCAAGATGATCAGAAAATCCTGTTTCTACTACCTCCCCTTCTCTTAATTCCAAAACTTCTGATACTATAAAATAATCAGTTTTATACATAACCCTTTAGTAAGTCCATGAATTTTTGTCCCAAAATTTTAACTTACCACATCTTATAACTTCTAACATTTTTCTTATATCATTTCATTTCTTTTTACGCTTGCCTCTCAAATCACAATTAAAGTATCCTGTTATTATAACATTCATATTTATCAGTACATAGTCTATAATCTGAGGAAATAAGCATTCCCTTTCTTTACAGTTAATATAAGCATATAACGTTATAATTCTGTATACTTGTTCTTTCCATTTTAAATCTACAATGGTTAATCTCCCTATTTTTGCTAAGGTTACATCTAATATCTTTAATGTATTTATACAGAATGTGGCTATTCCAGAACACATCTCATTTTCCAAATTCCAGATTATCTTTCTTCCCTATTGTTTCTCTGTTTGTAATCTTTCTTCATTTGTTAATACTCTTCATATTTACAGAAGGCACTCTAATTTTCACTTTCCCTTTTCCTTAAATTCATGATTTTAGAAGTTCATAGCTACTTACTAGGCTAGCTTTCTTAATAGGCCATTTTAAACCAAACCAATGTCCTTCCCAAGGTGAAAATCAAACATTGTACTTGTGTCTGTGAGGCAAACACCTTAACCATTACACCAGACCCAGTCTTATCCCTTAAATTTTCTTTTTCTGTCTTTTTCCCTTTTACCAACAGAATTCTTTTTTCCCCTTTACTACCTCCCAGTTTATGTCTTCATCACTTATTTCTTTTATGTCTTCTTTATTATTTTTTCTTATTTAATTTTTCTTCTATTTCTACTACTTCTAAAATTTCTTCTCTTTGTTAATTTTCTTCTCTTTCTATTTCTTTTTCCTTGAGAAACAACAATGGGACAACCACGGCAAAGCACATATATTTAATAAACAATAAGCAGTAAACAGATAAGTGCTTTCGGAGATGCCTTCTTCATCAGATCAATACAAAAATATAAAATCAGTCTGCATATAAATACACTTGAAAAACCAATTACATTAATTAAAACCTTTAACCAATTCACATTTTCTAGCCTTTAAAATTTGTTTTAAAAGTATAAAACCATTTAAGCCTGGTGGAACATCAGCTCTCAAACCAGCTATCCAGTGTGTTTCTTTAACTTCTGTGGCATTCTTTATATCACCACCTCTAGGTGCAGGGGTATAAATATCCAAAGCCATAAATTTAAAATCATGCTGTGTAAATTCCTTAATATGTTGAGCTACTGCATTTCTTTGCACATTACTCTGTATATCACCCATATGCTGTAAAATACGTTCCTTTAGCATTCTATTGGTTTTACCAGCATAAAAAGAAGTGCATTCTGAACAGGTTGCTATATAAATCACATTTTTAGTAGAACAGCATACATAGTGTGAACACATATATCCTTTTAGTAACAGGATGCTCAAACACATTATCAGTCTTAATATACCTGCATGCCTTACATCTTTTACATTGATATGTACCTGATTTGCCACTATATAATTTACCTAAGTTATTCTTATCATCAGGTCCTGGTCTATAACATAACAAACTCTTTAAGTTACGATTTGTCTTGTAGTTGAAGTTTGGCACATTACCTACTATATTTTTCTTCCTGTCATCAGACAATACTATCTTCCAGTTATTTTGTATTATATTCTTTATATATTTAAAATCAGTGCTAAAAATAAAGGGTATCCAAACCTTACATATATTTCTCTGTCCCTTATTAACGGAATCTCCATTATTCTTTGAATACCAAGGTCTACCTTTCCCATCTCTCATGGGCCTAACCCTTTCTGATGCTCCCCTAACTTACCTACTTTTGTAACCACATTCTAACAAATTATTCTCTGTTATATTTATATGATGTAAAAACTCACTTTCCTTACTACAAAGTCAGGAAGTTCTCAGAAGCTGATTGTCCATGAAATTCTTAAAAATATGGTGGGGGTACATGCTACCCTTATCCAACAGAGCATTTTTCCAGCATGATTTATGGTATAACAAAGTGCTTAGTTTTACCCCTTCATCCACTTCTAATAAAATATCCAAAACTTATATAAAATCTACTGATGAATATACAGTAAATCTTAAAAATGTAGTGGTTGTTTCTAAATACTTAACAAAAACATCCAATTGTTGTGTATTCCCTTCTCACAAAAAAAAAAAAGAAAAGACATCATCCATAAATCTGCGATATAAACTCATATGTGCTAGCCACCAATTCTCTTCATCTCCCATTCAGCTAGAACCAGATTTGCATAGCTGTTAGCGGAGGGTGTGCCCATGGCAACACCCCAGCGCTGTAAATAAAACTTCTGTTCAAAGGCAACTACATTGTTCTCAAGTACAATACTCAACAATCTGCATATACATTCAACATATTTTTGTCCATATATGCTACTCTTTTATTAAAGCAATATATGTACCTTAGCCCTATGTCATTAGGAATGACTGCAAAGAGATTCTTTACACCTAGGGTCACAAGAATAAATCTTGCATTTGAATTCAAGCTCTCCATATATTCACTTAATTGTTGTAAAAAATGTGGAGTCTCTTAACACATAGACAGCCTTATTAAGCATAGGTCTAAGTTGTCCTTCTACCCATTTAGAAATTGTTTCTGTGACCCATTCTGAGCCATTTACTATTGGCCTTAGAGGAGGATTTTCCAAGGATTTATGTATCTTAGGTAGACCTGCTATATTAGGAATCTTAGGGAAATCTACCATAAAGTAATCATATAAATCCTTAGAAATAATGCTAGTCTGTAACAGATGAAACAAATCATTTTTCACATTACTAACAATCTCTCTCACTTTTTTCATGTTCACAAGAGTATAAGTAGTTTCATCTAACAACATATTATTCATAGTTTCCACATATGTAGAATAATCTAGCACTACGACTGCACCTGCTTTGTCTGCAGATTTTATAACAATACTTCTGTCAGCAATGAGATCATCTAATGCTTGCTTTTCTTGCAAATTTAAATTAAAATGTCTTGGTCTGTGCCTGGACATAAAAAGTGTATCAATTTCATTCTCACAAACTTTCAAAAATGTATCCATCACTGGTTGAGAAACAGGTATAAATGTACCAGGTTTTTTATACTTATTATATTCACCAGCAGCAGTGTTAGAAAACATATAATGCAAATTTACATTCCATTTTTGCAATCCATCCATACATGTCCAATTTTTCTACATTTATAACATTTCAATTCACATTTTTTTCACCATGTCTCATTTCCCCACAATTATAACATACTTTTGTCACAGTCACTTATCGAATGCCCTGCTAAAACATGTTTTGGGTTGTCCCCAGTATTTTACAACACCCCTATTCCCCTCCACATTTATCGTGCTTGGGAATGTATAATTTTTTCTCTTTTGATTTTTAACACAATATTACAATCCCAGCCATAAGTCCATAAACCCCTTTTGTCATAAACTTTTAAATGTCCAGTACTTCCTTACATAAAGCTTTCAAATGTCCTTTCAAAGTCTCTCTTTCTACCTCTGTTCAAAATTGTATATGGATTTTCTTTTTTGTTTCCGTTAAATGCTTTTATCAGATAAAGATTCCATGGGCTACAGTCTTTCTTTTGTCTTATCCTCCAAGAAAAGTTTCCATTGAAAAACAGTCTGAAATATATTGTTAGAAAATGTCTCTGTGTTAATAAAAGTAAATGTTGTTACCTCATGTGCTTTTACACCCGAAGGAGCTATTAAATTGTCCCACACTTCATACCTGTCCATTTCTTCGTCTTTACTTTGAATCCTTACCAAATACTTTCATTTTTCATTTTCTTCTAGCCTTCATTTCTGCTACTCCACTTTTGCCTTCTTTTGCTTTCTCTGCATGTTTTCTTTTCCATCTCACCACTATTCTTCAGGATTGCCTCTGCGCCCTCCTTTTGTATGTTCTCCATAGTGCCCCCGAAGAAAAATCTCCTTCATTTTCTGGCTCACTCTGCACCAACATTTCTTTAAGCAAATCATCACGCAACCCTCTTGACTGGAGGGTTGTAATTATACATCCATCATTTGCTGACTCATCTCCATCAAATGGGTTTCTTTGAAACATTTCCTCAGAATCCTGCAAACATTCTCCAGTCTCAGTATTTACTTTCTCCTTCATTTCTTCCACCACTTCATCATCTCCTTCTCTCTCCATCTGCCTCCCTGTTTCTCTGGGCCACTTCCATGCCTGGAATAGAAACACAAAGTGTTCCTCCAAAATGGGTCCTACTAACAACGGAAAAGAGTAGGAGAAGTTCCCGATGCCCTAGTCAAAGTACCTCTAGTAGAATAGTTACCATCTCAGGTCTTCCCTGAAAATAGACCACTGGTCTAGTAGGACTAACCTGGTCGAGAAAGGATAAATAAATAAAATATAATGAATGATCACTTATAGCTGTAGTAATGATTGTCCAGCTAACTCACTCAGAATGAAGGAAAATAGCTAATTTACATGATTATGGTTCATACTGAGTTTACTGACAATAGTGTGTCAGGGCCAGTAAAGAAATGGAAGTTTATAAATTTCCTAGAGCAGAGCCCTGACACTGTAGTTTAATGTGGTTCTGATGAGTGGCGAGCCAGAAGAGATGTGGCATGTGAGGTTATGATATGTGGGCTATGCTATTCTCTACTAGGGCAGTCAGCCAACGTCATGGAAGCATCAGCATTTGTTTTCTTCAGAAAAGAGCTCATTAAGTGATTTCAGAACAACTTAAGATTATCGATTATTTTTACATCATCATCTGGAATTCTATTCCAGGAGGGTGGCACAATTTCAGAAAATGCATTTTCACAAGAACAAAGTGGGAAAGGTGGCCATAGTAGCTGAATACCATCAGCGTTTCTAAGAGAATAACTTTGCCTTTTGAAACATAATTAGTTTTGGGGGGGTGGGACTGCAGTTTTCATGGAGAATGTTAAAAGTAAGGTTGTTAAGAAGGAAAGTAGCTACAGTGAAATGGAAGCCATTTAGTTTTCCAAAGTGTGGCACAACGGTGCTCTCAGTTACCAGCCAGATGTATGAATCTAAGAATTTTATTTTTAGTAGATTGAAGCAGAGCAATACTCTGAGAGGGGCAGAGAGCAATAACTGGAAGACAATATTTAATTCTTGGTGAAGAACATTTATGGCAATGGCATGTCTGACTTCGGAGGAAGGTAAAGTGGAGAGTTTTATAGGAAACCTTAAGCTGGGGTCAGAACTTTGTTGACCGCAGATTCTGTCTAAACATTAACAGAGAGGTTTAGATTGAGTGTAAGGCCTTAATACCCTATCAACACTGTCTTAGGCAGATATACAATTCTTGTCTATAGAATTAAGCTCAGATTGAAACCTCTGCATATTAGAAGCCAAGAGTGAGCATCCAATAAACATGTCAGGATCCATGCTTTCTTGAAAGACTAATAGAAAAGAACCGAACAGAGGTTCTTGACAGTATTAGGCTAAAGTAAAACACTCCTGACATCTGTCAATTCACTTCTTATGTTAATTACCATATTGCACATATGGTGAATTGAGGTAAGCTGCTGCTATAAAGTAATTTCAGGTAATTTTATTACAGATTCACTGCTTTCACTGTGTGTGTGTGTGTGTGTGTGTGTGTGTGTGTGTGTGTGTGTGTGTGTGTGTGTGTGTGTGTGTGTGTGTGTGTGTGTGTTTGTGTGTAAAGCAAGATTGTTTAAAATATACTGATATTATTATGTTAGCAACCTATTAAACTGAAACTGTTCTATGTAAAATAAACTGAGATGTACAACATTTCATTTATATAGTGATGTAAAACACCACAATATCTGTATGTGGAGTGCAAACCAGCCGAACCAGACCAACTTCAAAACCACACAGCAAAGAGTATCACAGACCATTGCCTAAAGAGTTATCCCTTTTATTAATTTTTTAATAGAAGACTTTATCAGAAGTATAAAAAAGAATAAAAATCACATGGTATAAAAAAATTCTAGTGATCACATGACCACATAAAAATCCATTCAGGATGGAAAACATCTGTATTACTACTGTGTCTGATAGACAGCTCAGCAGAAATAGTTTCAACATTCCTTGTACTGACAGTTCAGGATCATCAAAACAAGGTTTAGGATAGTGGTATGTCTGCTGCTGCAAGAACATAATCTAAAAGATCCCTCTTATGATACGTCATACAAGTCTAGTAATTTACTACAAGACACTCTTGCAGCAAGAACTTCCTTCTTGGACAAAACAGCAAGCAGAAACAGGAACCAGGGGGGAGACAAAAGTACACCTAGGCTAGTAACATTGCAGAGTACCACTCTACAAAAGGCAGTATTAGATTTAGAAACAGGATCTACAAAAAATGATTAGTGAAGTGTGTGGATAGAGGACCACGTAGGCACTGCGCAAATATCATCAACTGACATGTTCTAGAAAAAGTTTGCATAAGGATATGTTGTTATTGCTGAAACTCATTGTTTGGAAGTCAAACTACTGTTGTATTTGTCTTGGTGTAATCAAATGCATTTCGCTATCCATATGGTGAGACATTATTGAAAACCCCTTCTGCCTGGCAGACATTTATCAGTGGCAATAAAAGCTGGGCATTTTTTACAGAAAAGTATAGTTGCACTAGATCTTTGGGAGGAAAAGAATACTGAAATAATATAACAAATGGTCTGTAGTTTCACTGCATTACATTAATACCCATTTCCTACTAGTACAAGGGGAATGCTTTGTTAGTGGTGCATACCAGCCTGTATTAAGAGTCGTCCACATTATGTATGTTTAGTTCATCCCATGAGAAACTCTTAACAGTAACTAATAATCCAACCTTACCAAATGCAGACTTTGAAATGTAATTATTAGCATTATTTCAGGCAGGTCACAAAGGAAGTACACTCGAGGGAGACAGAGGATGGGTATCTGTACTATAATAATGGCTTTCCTCTCTGTCCATCTCACACATATTTGTTGTTATAGTCATTACCTTCACACAAGTGTGCTACATTTGTTTGAGGGTGTATTGCAGAGGCTTAACAAATGGGCAGAGTCCCAGACTCTGCTTCATCTCTAAAAGGATTAGGATGATGGAGAGATGTAATAAATGTGCCTTGAAGAACTGACCTCTAAATCAAACAATGTTCCCGAACTATATGTCCAGCTTGTAACATTTAGTAACAATGTACATGGACACAACAGCAAGTGACAGTTTCACATATGTTCTGTGTGAGGACATTCCTGAAAATGCAACAGAATTGGAAAGCACCCTGGCAGAATTGATGACCTTGTTACTGCTTTGCTACACTGAGGCATTTATCATAACAGAAAGCAATACAATGGGCTACCCACTTGACAAGATTTGTTTTGTAATTGGGAGTCCTGATTCCTTTGAATGAAAGAGAAAAACAACTGGTCAGGCTTTCTGATATCCTTTGTTCTGTTAAGACAGTATCTGAGTTGCCCATGTTCAGTCAAAGTGTGCAGCAGTCTCCCCCTTTTGTTTTCCTGTCAGGGACAAAAGATAAAAGACTGGAAACTGGATTCACTAGATCAAAGTAAAGGGTAAAACTACTTTTGGCATAAATGAAAGACTGATTCATAAAGAAACAAAACACTGTTTAAAGAGAGTTCCACATTAGAGCTTGTAGCTGATGAGATTGTCCTTGTAGAAGTTATGGTTAATAAAAACACAATTTCCATGACAGAAACTTGATATTCACAGCTGCTAAAGGCTCATAGTAGTATAAAGTGAGATTTTCAGTTACAGAGTTCAAATCCTACACACAAGTGCAGGGAAAGCTAAGGTGGTCTCAAGAGCTTTAGTCTTTGAATACGTTTTGACAAAGTAGTTTGAAGTCAGGTGTTCATGTGCATACGAATAGGCTTAAACAACAGCTAAATAGATTTTGTATTAAAGAATATGCCTAACATGAGTAAAATGGTGAACACACATAGCATGATATTTATTTTTATTTAACTATTTATGTATTTACTTATCTACATACATGGACTATATCAATGCAGACTCTAGATCTGGGCCACAAGAGCACAGGTAAATGTGATAGCTATTTATCTAAACACACACACACACACACACACACACACACACACACACACACACACGCACGCACACACACACTACGCAGACACATACACACACACACACACATGCGCGCGCAACCGTGCACACACACACACACACACACACACACACACACACACACACACACACACACACACACACACACACGCACACACACACGCACACTTCAAGAGTTTAAAGTAGTCAGTTTAACCAGGACATTTTAGGCAGGTAGAAAGAGGCAGCATATATTCAGGGCAAATAATTTTTCTTAGCTTAGACAAAGTTCTCTCATTTGGCTAAGTATGATTTTCTTGCAGTTAGGTTACTGTCCTCTGTCACAGTTTCAAGACCTGATCTGACAAGGTGTTCCCTTCATGCTAAGGAGCTGGATGTTACAATGCAGCATTGCTCTACCTTACTGTTTGGAGTGTGTGAAACATCACTAATTTTACTGGAGTTGTCTTCTCCAGTAGAATTGTAAATCAACATAACCCTGTCCAGATTACAGCTGCAAGCAACATATATGCCAGCTCTTATCTGACTTTATGTATTTGAGGAAATGGCTGAAATGCATAAACTAGACTGATATCTGAGTTTGAAAGGCTGCATCTGTCTTCCATGTCTTCAGATCTTATGCCCTTATACAAAATAAAGGTAGATGAACATTGTCCTAGGAAGCAAACTGATTTGTGGTGTACCTGAAATGTGTGGGGGCTGAAGAAGGATTGTTTTGTTGAGTAGTCATCCATAAATCAGATAGCATTTCTTGCTTAAGGAGTCTTCTAAGGTCAGACAGTTACATCGCTTGAAGAGACGAGAGCTCTGTATAACCCTGTACCTAATGTACAGCTTCTCCACATAATGGACAGGAATAGATTCCTCACACCTCATTTGCATTCTCTGTGTTTATTTGAATGGTTTCTATATACAGAATGAACCTAAATATTTATTTATTTATTTATTTTATATTTTTTGGGGGGGCGGCCACGGTGGTGCAGCAGTTAGCATTGTTGCCTCACCGCAAGAGGTTATCCGGTTCGATCCTCGGCTGGGGTGCCTTCTGTGCGGAGTCTGTATGTCCTCCCTGTGGTCGCGTGGGTTTCCTCCGGGTGCTCCAGTTTCCTCCCACATCCCAAAGACATGCTGTAGGTGGATTGCACACTCTAAATTGGCCCTAGGTGTGAGTGTGTGCATGTGTGTGCCTTCTGTGGAAGGTTGGGCGCTGGGCTGGCAACTTGACACCATAAAACTCCAATGCCAATCATGAGCGGACAGGTGATCTGCTGTGGTGACCCCTAACCGGGAAAAGCCAAAAGAAGAAGAAGAAGAATTTGTTGACCGGGTTTGTCCAACTGGGCTACAAATGCCCATTTTCAGTGGAGGCCCAATGAGAAAAGCTCCAACAGAAAATAGAAATTTTACATATTAAATACATATAGAAATACATTCATCAATACCACAGATTACTGCATTACCGTGCCACACATTACATTCATCAGTACCACACATTATTGCATTACAGTGTCATACATTAAACTGTGGCAAGTGAAATACATAGTCATACAGTCAACAGAGGGATACATTCATAATTACATATTCTATACATAATAGTGCAATAGTTACATAGCTGAAATATTTTACTAGTTATGTTTGTACAGTGATGCACCAAGAGGAGAAGATAAAGTAGTAGGTTTGTTTATTGAAGGTAAGGAAGAGAGAAGAGAAGTAGAAGGTTATAGGAGACTGTTTACGGGGATAATTACATTGGCAAGTCCATTTTTCATGAAGGTATTTTTTGTAGCAGTTTTGAATTGATTGGGATGTTCAAGGGATCTTATATCTAGTGGTAGGCTATTCCAGGCCTTGGAAGGGTTAAAGCTATAGACTAGGTGACCCATTTTGGTCCTTGGTTTGTAGATTTTTAGTAGGCCTTGTTCAGAACTGCGGAGTAATCTAGTGGGTAGGTAATGAGACATTAGAGGTCAGATAGTTGGACAGAAAGAGGGTTTGTAGAGAATGGAATGAATAATCAGAAACTGATTATACCGAAGCAGGTTAGGTAATTCTAGTCAATTTAGTTCTTTTAGTGAAAGACAGTGATGGGACTTGTAAGAATTTTGGGCAGCAAATCTGGCAATCCTGTTATAAGTTGTTTCTAACTTGTTTAGTAGTCCAGTGTTGAGGCTGGTGAGAATTTGGGAGCTATAAAGTAAAGTGGGTAAGAGGTAGGTATTTGAAAGGGTTAGTTTTATTGTTTTGGTAAGATATTTTTGTTTCTATAGAAGGAGACCTAGCTTGAGATGTGTTTTTTGGATACAATTATTGACATGTAAATCAAAGGTTAGCCTATCATCAATAGTAACACCTAAGAGTTTTGTACTGGTGTCCACCTGTATTTGAGTATTATTTTGTGACAGTATGGAGAAGGAAGAGTTTATGTGGTTAAAGTTTTTGGGGAGAAAGAGTAGTAATTTGGTTTTCTTTGGATTAAGGATAAGTTGGTTTTCAGATAGCCAGTTTTCTACAGAGTTAAAAGAGGACTGTGTGTCTGATTTTAGTTGAGTTGGTGATTCAGCAATAGTGATAAGTGTAGAATCATCTGCGTATTGTATCAGCGAGGATCCAGGACAGGAAGAGTAGAGAAGGTTGGTAAAGATGTTAAAAAGAAGGGGCCCAAGGATGGAGCCTTGTGGAACACCCGTTTCAACAGGAAGAAGAGGGGAGAAAGCTGAGAACCATTTGACTAATTGGAGTCTATCAGTTAAACCAAGATATGGTCGATGGAGAGAAGTGTAAGTTTGCTAGTTTAAGGAGAAGAAGTTTATGAGAGACTGTATCAAAGGCTTTAGAGAGGTCAATGAAGAGACAGGAAATAAGTTTGTTACTGTCTCTAGCTAGTGATACAGAGTTTAGGAAAGACAGGAGAGCTGTAGTAGTGCTGTGCATGGGATGAAAACCATGTTGGGTAGGTGTGAGTAGATTTTCTTGCAGAAGGTAGTGTAAGACTTGATTGTGTATACATTTTTCCAGAATTTCGGAGAGTGGTGAGAGTATGGCTATGGGTCTAAAATTAGTTATATCTGTGGTGTTTCCTCCTTTGTGTATTGGAAGGGTGTAAAATTGCTTCCAGATGGAAGGGACGGTAGATTCTGTAATAGAGCGGTTTATTAGAATAGAAACTGGGAAAGCAAGAACATCAGCAGCAGCCTGAGGGAATGCAGAGGGAATGTTGTCTACGGATGTGGAACAAGGTTTTAATTTAGATAGTAGAGTTTTAATATAGTTAGTGGAAACAGGTTTGAGGTAGAAGGTAGTGGTAGGGTTACTACTGATGGAAGACTTTGAGCTATTAGGTCTATTACTGTTGGTGGCATGGTTTGTGTCTTGATTTAGTAATTTGGATATTGAGTCTATAAAGTAGTTGTTAAATATGGAGGCAGTTTCCTCATGTGTTTTGTCAGGATGAGGGTTAGGGGAGGCTTGAGTACCTGGGTGTAGTATTTGATTTACAGAATGCCAGAACTTTTTAGGGTTGGATCTAAAGGTAGAAGATAGATTATTATAGAAGCTTTTCTCATCTTTATTTATGTGACTTTTGGCAAGATTTCTAAGTTCTTTATATTTCTGGAGGTCTGGTTGATGTTTAGTTTTAGTCCAAATTTTCCATGCTCTGTTTTTTTTTTTTAGTAGTGCATGTGTGTTTACGGTCAGCCATGGGGCTATGTTAGACTTTATGCGGACTGTTCTAAGGGGTGCCACAGAATTTAAAATACTAAGGAAAGTGGAGTTAAAAAAGTGGACAGCTTCATCCAAAGGGAGTAGTTTTAAGGGATTCCAGTTCGCTTTTGATAGTAAAGATTTGAGAGTTTCAGGATTAACGTTTGTTAGTTGTCGGTGTTTGATAAACCTTTGAGGTTTAGCTTGATGGGATGTGTATCTTAGTATTTTTACTGGACAGTGATCACTTAAGGAATTTGGTAGCATTTCAGGGTTATGGTATTTGGAAGGGTGAGAGACAAGAATCCAGTCAAGGAGAGATGAGGCTGTATGGGAGTTATTGAAATAAGTGGGATCAGAGATGAGTTGAGTAAAGCCATAGAGATTAAGGTGTTGTGATGAGTTTTGAGAGGAGAGAGATAACCAGTTAATGTTGACATCCCCAAGAATGATAGTTTCATTTGGGATGTGTTGGGAGATATGAGCAAGCATATTTTCCAGTAGGGGGATATTATCACCTGGTGAAATGTAAATTGCTACAAAGGTGATAGTGGAATGGCTATTAATATTTAGGTTTACAGATAAAATTTCGACTGGGGAGAAGGCTTGGGATGTAAACGTAGAGTTAGAAATGGTAAGGTGGTTAGAGTGTAGGATAGCAACACCTCCACCTTTCCTTTTTAGTCAATCTAGACGGTGAATGCTATAGCCAGAGGGCAAGATCTCTATGTCTTGGTGTTGGATTTTCAACCAGGTTTCAGTCAGAACAAGTATATCAGGAGTATGGTGGGAGATCCAAGCATGTAGTTCACTTACTTTGTTCAGAATACTCCTAGTGTTTATTGAATTGAAGTAAGGCTGTTTGGGAGATTATTGACTTTGGGGTTAGGAGGGCTAGCAGTGGAGTGTATTGGACCAGGGTTGGGATGGATGTCTCCAGCTAAGAGAATGTTTTATGGAGGTAGATGAGTTTGAGCATATTAGCAGTGGGGGTGTAGTATTTGGTTTTGTGTTTGGTAGGGGTGAGTTGGGTGTTAGGTAAGTGTATTTTTGGTAAGGGAGTAGAAGATAGATGGAAAAATGGCAAAGGTTTGGTGATTATATGTTAAAACCAATGCACTGGTGTTTTTTATGTCAGTGAGATTTTCATTTTGAGTCCTCCAAAATCCTTGGACACAGGTTTGGAAACAGAATCATTCCACATATTCCAACATGACTTCTGTGGTCTGGTTTGGCTTATGAGGAAGAAAAGGTAGGTTTTGCCTTATGCCTGATTTGTTCACCCATTAGAGGAATTCCATTGTTGTTACAGGTAATACAGATATCAGCTTTTCATTGGATCTGTTGTGTAAGTCCAGAAATACTTTGATGCCTGCCTGACCTATCAGAATGCAAGGAGATATGAACCCCAGACTTTGGGGAACTGTCTGGCCATTACCTAGTTACTTATTTCTGTTCTGTTCAGTTACTTGCATCATAAATTATGCTTTATGAGTTGCATTGTCCATTGCAGTTCCAGGAATGCCACTGTTTGAGACAGTATCAGCTGGCCTTTGTTCGTCTCTATGGCCAACCTGTAGAAATAAATCTGAACCTGACTGTGGTAATTAAAAACTGTTGTTAAGTCTTTGTCAAAATGATTTTTTTGTTTTTCATTGTTTTTTTCCAGGTGCTTATTGCCCCTGTGCCTGCCAACCATTACATCTCTCCAATTCGTCTCCTGCCCATTTACTCCACTGTATTCCCTAGCACAGCATGGGGTGAGAGCTATCCAGAGGGGCCATCATATATGCAGCCATGAGGGTTACTTGTGCCATCAACAGCATCTTGGCAATGGTGATATTAGCATGTCCTAACCCCTTCCCCAAGATGGGAATAAGGTCCCCATGTCACAACAGGGACCCACATTGTCTTTCAGTTGCAAATGCACCCTCCTGTACATTCACTAATGAAGTCTGGCTTGGTGGGCTGAAAGCCTGCCCAGGATGCCCACTGTGATGACTCCCCTCCTCCAAGGGATTAAAGCTCTTAGCATCCTGCTTCACACCACCTACCCTCTCCAGCCCAGGATGAGCATTTTTCTCCTCCCCTGCCAGCTCCATCAAGCACCTGAGCTGCTAATCAAACTTGGGTCATCTGGACCATAGCCAGAGCTTCATACTTTTTCTCTGTTGGAACTGACTACGGAACTAAAATAATTGAATGGAAAATGAAGAAACAATAAAATTTGATATTCTTTACCTTGAATTTCTGCTTTAAAGCATCTTTCTTCAGAAAAGGGTAGAATTAGAGGCTGTGCAAAGCTCATTAATTTCTGTATATAAGCTAGTAATATCAGACTGTTCTACTGTGCCATATAAAATAGGGTCAGCATGCAGGCAGGTGTATCAAAACCTATAGCACTTCACAAACACTGCTCCACAATGGGCTAAGTCCTGTACGTGGGTTTACCTCATTATGAAGATACAGAATACCTGTGTTAATAATACCTGCAAACACCATGACTGATTTAGAAACAAGTTAACAATTGTAGAAAGGCTGGACCCAACTACCATCAATTACAGCACCAGGAACATGTAACAACAGTTGTTAAAACTATATAACAATATGAAGGAACACCCTGATCATCTTCTACTGCTGATGTGTTGCTGGTGGAGGATTATAAGACGAACAACTTTATGTTTAGTAAAAAAAAAGAAAACTCAACAGGTGGCACATTTCCTTAAGTATTGAAGAGCAGATGGCCATGAGTCCTATTCCCACACCACCAGGTACTTGGATTAATTTTCTACTACTGACACTGCAGTGCAGCATAAGGGGGTTGCTGCACTCCTGAGTGCATTGCTCTTTGGATGAAACATTAAACTATGATTCCAGCTGCAAGAGTTGGTAGTAGTTCAGGGGGATGTAAAAGATCCCATGTCACTTATAAAAAAATGCAAAGGAAGCTGTCCAGTGCCCTGGTCAAATTTCACCTACTCAGTAAAAATACCACCACTGGTCTCGCAGGAAAAGAGGACCTTGGCCTAGTAGGACTAACCAAGCCAACAAACAGTAAGTCTTTCGGCTTTTCCCGGTTAGGGGTCGCCACAGCGGAACTCCGGTCCGCTAATGATTGGCAGTAGAGTTTTACGTGCTGGCTTAAGTAAGTAAATAAATACAATTCTTAAATGATAGACACTGTGAATATTTCCTTTGTATACTCTTAATGACTACCCTTTGCACATGTGCTGCATGGGCCAGTGATGATATCTATCTATCTATCTATCTATCTATCTAACAAAGTTTCTTTACTTATAAATAAATAAATAAATGTTCCCCATCTTTACTTATAAATAAATAAATAAATGTTCCCCAGTGAGCCCATACACAGCTTTGCAAACTTCTGCCTGTTGTCTTCCCAAGATTAATTTGGAAAGCAATGAACAGAAAGCTCTGGAATATTAAATAAGATAGTGGAGTGGTACGGACTGCTGTACAGGGTCATGGTAACATGAGGCAAGTGTTTTTTTTTAAATCTAGCATGGTATAACACTGATACATGCAGTCACTAAATAAATGTGCAGGCTGACTATGGGTGAAGCAGCTCAGAGTTTGCTTAATTTAAAGTCTGACTGCATTACTTTCTGGCTACTGCTGATGCATGAACAAAGTTGAAATTTTCACTGCTTTGCAGACTGTCCCTGACCTTGCCTCATGCTGGGCTATGCCTCATAACATTTTTGTTGTTTTGGGTGGGCAAATATTGCCAATCAAGATGTGCCATGCTGATAGACTCCTACCCAAGAAGACTGAATGCTGTAATTAAATCAAAAGGTGCTTCAACAAAGTATTAGCTTAAGGATGTGCACACTTATGTAACCAGCTTATTGTACATTTTTTTATTTTTTATATTTTTCCCCTAACAGATTTTTTTGTTTTCAATTGAATTGTACAGGTTATAGGTCACATTAAAGGTGGGAAAATTTTGAAATTATTTATTGTGGTCTCATTTTTTATATCACAAAACCTGGCACTTTAACAGGGGTATGTACACCTTTTATATCCACTGTACTCATATACTCAGGTCCTAGTATGAATCTACACTTTCAATTACTGTATGGTGTATTAAGTATTCACCTTTCTATTTATGTCTCCCAAATTTCATATGTTTAGTTTTTGATTAATTTATCAGCATATTACTCTCCTGTGCCCAAATGGTCAATTCAGTCAAGATCCTTTGCAGATATGCCATATCTGTAACACATGTAATTAGTTTACCCATTTTCAAGTCACCTGTGTACAGACTGCAGAATACCCCAGATGAAAATGCTAGATCTGAAACTACAGTCTAAACAACTATGGGCATAGGATAGAGCCCTGTGAGACACCTTGACTGTAGCCTTGAATGTCACTGACTGCCTCACATTGTTGGTCTGTGCTATATAAAATGGTAGCAGGAGTGTGACATTTCAGAATTCATATTATTCAGAAAATGCATCCCAATGCAAAAACTGTTATTCTAGCAACAGTATTTAACGCTTGTTCTTAATTTTGGGGCTTTGCCCCTGATTATGTTTTGGGTTTGTTCCTGTCTCTTGCACTAACAGATTGAGAAATGTTATTATTTAATATTATTTTCTTATCACAGTCAGATGAGATTTACAAAATGGAGTAGCTACAATTGTGCTGGGTGGGGTTGAGGGCTGTTTGTAGATGAAAGCAACATAAGTGAGCTGGCATACCACATTACCTGTAGGAGTGAGTTCAGTGTAACGGTGAGGGTCTGCTTGCTTTCTGTGATGAATTGGCTTCCTGCTCATGAGGAGCTCCTATGACTTGTGCCTAGTGAGCATTGTGATAGGCTCCAACTCCCCTGCAATCTCACACTGGATTTTAAGATGAGGAAACATTCCTCAGAATGAGGTATAGCTGGAAGCATGACACCAGCTGAAAGGTGTTTTCCCTCTGTTGCACTGGTGTTACTGCTTGTGCTAGAGGTTTGTTGAGAAACTATGACATAACCTTTTTTTAATAATGTCTCTGACCCATCAGTCTGCTGTAAGTTTCTTTCAGTTTTCTGCAGATCTGGAAAGCCTCCCTTCTTCAAGTGTAAGCTTGGGAAACTGAGGAAATGGAAGGTAGACAAGATAACATAGATCACTGTAAAGAATCCTTTTCTTGGCTTACTACATTTTTGTAAATAATATCTTTCTGGGGTCTCAGACTACTTGATTTATTCTGATTTAATTTTTTTGCCTTCCATGGAAATATGTCTTGGAGAAATGGGAAGCTCCTGGAATACTGCCTTACTGTTTGCTGAAATAATTCCTTTATTGCCTTACTACTTGCTAAACAGTTTCTTTATATAACACATTTTTTCACTCTCCTGTAAGTCGGCCACTATTTGTAGAACTTCTTGTCCAAATGGTGTGTCTGGATTAATTTACTGTGTTTGGCATCACCGTGCTATAGCTTTGAGCTTTGCCATGTGATGTGTGCTGTATGACTGAGATATGATTATAACAATTATGTAAAACTAAAAACTATTAACAGGATGGATACAAGAAAAGTGGATCTGTCATGTAAAGACTTAATGTTGGGTCCTAGACCTTTGTCTGTTTTTTCAAAGCTCTGTGATATTCCTCCGTAAAGCTGCACTATTTCTTTCTGGTTATGAAAGAAGGATATATGCTGGTGAGGCTGATGACTTCCCTTGAGTCACTATTTCAGGATTCCAATACTGATAGGTTATCCTGCCAAAGTAACCTGATGTCTAGCCAGTATATCAAATAAAACCTTGATGATGCAAAAAACATACGACCAGTGTATGATCAAAGCCCTTGGGAGAAGGTCTACATAAGCAGACGTATAAGATCCCCAGACTATTTTGCTACAAGTCAGAAAGCAAGATCTTTGCTCCCGTCAGTCAGTACACCACATTGTTATTGCCTAGACTTATTCAGATAAGTACCCCACTAGGGGAACCTTCTCTTTTCTTGCTTTTTATAACATAAGATTTGCTCATGTCAGCTAAGAGAGGGAAGTATGACTGTGGCAGCAAATCTCTTATAAAGACCTGCATTTCGAGTGCCTGATTTGTTAGGGGGCTGAGCACAATTACAGAAATTGTAAAATCTACCAGTCATTCATTCCAAAAATCTTTCAAAGCAAACTTTCCTAATTAAATACTTATCTAGAGGCCCGATGTTTGAAGCTTCTCACACAAAGCAAGATGGCAGGACCCTCAGCCTCAGATGTCTTGCTCAGACCCAAAAAGATAAAAAAAAACAAGGCATGAATCTTCAGCTGCCTAGTCTGATTAAAAAGTCAGTGCTGAAATGTAGAAAGAATCTGCAGTATATCTGCCTCCTTCACAGACACCTGCTACTGTGACCTTGCCAGAGGTGGTATGGTGATGAGCCTGAGCCTACCATGATAGTTGAGAAGGGGGAACTTATGGTGATCATCTCAGATGGATCAAACGGCTTACCTCAAATCCTTGCTAGGGAAGAAATACCAGACACCTTAATTGAAGTATGTCAAGGTTCCAAACCATCATGTTTTATTAGGGAGGGAGTCCTACTTAAGGAGAATGAACAATTAAATAAGCATCTTTTTCACACTCAGATATCTCAAGAAAAGGAATAGCTTGAATTTTCACAAGGCCTATACAAAGCCATTTTGTCTTTGAAGACCCCTTCCTTCCTTGATACTCCTTCTCGGGCCCCCTACTTTGAAGAGGCAACATGAATTCTGATCTGAGGAGGAGGAATCTGATAAGGATGAGGATTCCTCAGCATCGTCATCTCAGATTCATTCCCCTGGGCATCTTGCTTCAGATGATGGAGACACCTTGTCTCTGACTCCCCTATAGAAAAATGTTCTTGTGGAGAGACTATCACTAGAATAATGCAACGTTTTTGTACAGAAAAGATACTATGATTTGCTTGAGGAAAGGGCTCCTAAACCCACCCCTGCCCACCCCTCCAATCATAGATACCTTCCTGGACACATTTGCATCCATTTCTATTTCCCCTGATTCCCAGCCTGCAGCTCGCAAAAAGCCTGAGGGCATGGAGCTTCTCTACAAAAGCCCAGAAGTAGAGGTTCAGTCTTTTCTATCTCTCCTGATAAACCCATAAGCTTTTACTTGCAGCTAATATACTGCCATCGGATAAAGGCAACAGGGCCATGGACTGGACTGGTGAGGAGGTCTACACCTCTAGCATCTTGGCCTTTAGGGCCCAAATGATCAAACTTAGTTGACAAAATACCTCTGTCCATTCTAGGGGAGGTAAAAAAAAAACTTGGCTAATTTAGAGGATTCCGGGAATAAGGCACAGGTCATGTCCATTCTCCATGCTCCATGAGGCTACACAAGTAACAAGGTATTCCATTAAATGCAGCTAAAATGCTGCAGATGCCTCCTCCAGGACTGCAGCCACTGGCTCTGCTATCTGCAGATTTGCTTGGTTTAAACTTCAGTCCCTCCCTGATAATATCAAGGCCAAACTACTGGATTCCCCCTTTATAGGGACCTTTTCCTTGGCTTACTGCAACCAAACTTTCTAAAACTTTTCCGAAGAAGGGAAAACTAATGCAGGATTTGAAACACATTTTTCTCACATCAGTCCCTAGATATCAAATGATTCATCCTTCCAAGCCCATTTCCTTTGTCTGTAGGGAGCAAAAGCCCCACAGAAGGGGAGAAAATAGATAAGAAAATATTTCAGGAGAAACCTAGCAGAGAATTTAAACCCGGAAAAGTCCTTTTATCAGAAAAAAAGCACTCTGTCTTTTTCCTCCTCCCCACTCCTCTGGTCCAAAAAAAAATCTTGTTCAAAAGACTCAGTCTGTCATTTCTAGCTTAGAACTTCTTCACTATATACAAATGGGTCTTGCCCATTATCCAAAATTTCTACAAATGTCTTCAAGGGAACTCATACCACCCCTCATCCAGGACTTTGTCTCCCAGGGAACTACAGAAACTGTACCACACCTAGTTATAGGAAAAGTTTTTTATTCAAGGCTCTTCCTTATTCTCAGGAAAGAAGGTACCTGGCAGCCTAAGAAGGAAGGTACTTGGATGCCCAAACTGGAATTATCTCATCTCAACACCTTTATGGAACTGCCATCTTTCAAGATGCTTACCCCCCCCCCCCACACACACACCAAACTCTACTTCCCTTTATTCATCCACAAGCTTTTCTTGTGTCCCTGGACTTGAGGGATGCATACCTGCACATCCCTATTCACCCTACATGTGGAAATTCCTCAGCTTCTCTGTTTTTTCATCAGATTTTCAGTTCTCTGCTTTACCTGTTGAGCTATCTACTGCTTCCAGAGTTTTCACAAAGTGCTTCGCACCATCCATCGTCTTTTGCAGGACCAAGGGAATATAAATATCTCCCTACCGACACTCTTCATATCCAAGTTTCCTCCTAGGATACTATGTGCCGACACTCTTCATATCCAAGTTTCCTCCTAAGATACTATGTGCCGACACTCTTCATATCCAAGTTTCCTCCTAGGATACTATGTGCCGACACTCTTCATATCCGAGTTTCCTCCTAGGATACTATGTGCCGACACTCTTCATATCTGAGTTTCCTCCTAGGATACTATGTACCGACACTCTTCATAAGTGATGATCAATAGTGGTTCTGCAATTCATGCACAGAAATGTAATTCAGCTACTACTATGATATTTCATTCAAAACAACTGAGATAATACTATGATGCACTCCAGACATGACACATTACTGCATTTAAGTTCTAATTGCAAATGAAAGGGAATGTATTGAATACTGATCGGGATCTGACGATCATGCCCCCCTAGTACTTTGCACCTGAGGCAGCTGCCCCCCTTCGCACCACCATAGCTAAACCTCTGCCAGTTGGTCATAAGCTAGACAATCAAATCAATTCTTTTTTTTTTTTTTTAATTAATTAATTTATTTATTTTTGCTATGGGTTGCTCAGATCAGGGTTGACTTTCTACATGGGACCCAACAGCCCATTTTCACTCCAATACTGTGGAGTATTAATAAGCAACATAACCCAAGTTCAACACCTACAGGCAGGGATCACCAGCTGAGCCCCTAAAGTGGCAATGATGAGGAGGTATGGGAGAACAGTGACCTTGGGAACCACCACTGATGTTCAGAGCAACTGACTCTGAATGGGTGATCTACCTGCACTTCCCCACAAATGCTCATATTGTTTCTGGAATGTGCAATTGGCCTTGTGGATGATGTTCATGCCTATGAGTATGACATAATCTTGATTCACCCCATCACATAGACAGCACCCCATGGGATCCCCAGTATACAGAAACAGTTTTACCATGGAGTGTGCACAGGCACACATATTCACTCTTCCCTCAAGGAGAGATGAGAGCGCATTAACCTCATTGTCTCTCTTCTACCAGCTCCAGCACTTGCCCAAGCTGCTAAAACTCAGATGCCCTCAGTGCAGACAGGGCTTTATCACTCTAAATCACTGGAGCTGGCTTTACAATTGTATATATGAATCTACTGAATGTACATTCAGTTGCAAATAAAGTTAGTAAAACTGCATTTGAATACCCCAATGCAATGGAAAAGCCTCTTCCTTTTTTCAAAGTCACTGCAGCACAAAGGTAAAATTGTGAAATTACTAAAAATGTTGTCTTGCACGGGCTGTTATCCTTGCCTTAGCACTTTGGCTTGTAAATGTACTTTTGTTATAACTGACTAGACGGTCACTAGCCGGGATATATATTTTGGGAAATGTATTCTTAATTCTAGTTCTTATTCCCTTATAGCACATTCTGATTTCTTGGCTTCTTCTTGTAGTACTAGATGTTTTCTTCTTGACCTTCTTGTTTCTCCTCTTTCTTCTCCTTTCTGAATCCTGCCTTCTTTCTTGCCTTACATTATCCCAGTAATCCCATATTCTTTCTTCAATACTTTGTGCTAATGTTTAGCTCCTTTGTCTCTTTCTTATATAAAAACTAAACATCTCATACCTTCTCAAACCTCTGCTGCTCATCTTTTCCCTCTCCCCTTTTATTTGATTTCTTCTCTGGTTCTGTGTAATATTTGCCGCACTGCAATTGCTGTATGTTTTATCTTAGATTTATAGAGTCATTTAGCCAGTGTTCAAACCCTTGGGTCAGCTAGGGACACTGACTCTTGTACAATGAATAGATAGTTTTGATCACTCATCCATGTATCAAGTTCAGTTCCTATTTATTCCAAGTCCTCTTTGGTAGTTTATTTCAAAATGTTGGAATACTTTGGCTATTACAGAAATCCCTTTCACTTGTTCTGTTATTATAATGATGTAACTTTATAGATTGATTCCTTAAATCATTTACAGATTCTACAAATTGAAGACCTGTCATTGCTGATAAACATTCAAAATTTTCTGCATTATATGCCAAATTAAGTTTACCTCTAAGTAAGTAATATGCACAACTAAATAACTTCAATTCCCTTAGACTAGTACCACAGTACATTAAACCGACATGGAATAATTTTTGTGAAACTTCTTTGAATAGACTGTAATAATATAAATTATGTCAAAGAGTAATTACAAAAAAAGAAATTATGTACCCTCCATAACATTCCATCTGCATTCTCCATTTTCATTCTTCCTCAACATGTGAGTTTGGATCCGATCCTCGGATCTGACTCGGAAGTTTTTTTACAGCTTGTGGCTTACTATAAATACTAGAGCTCCTCCCTTACCCATAATGCTAAGTTCCCCTTCCATACCTCAGATTTTGTTTGCTGCTCTTTCTTTCTAAACAAGCCTATATAAAATAGAAACCACTATCTGGAGCTCAAAAAGAGGAACACTGGCTCGTCCGGTTTCCTCTCATTCTTCCAGAAGTCAAAAACTAGAACAGGTAGGGGGATGGAGGGAGGGGAGTTGAGGAAGTAGTACATAACTTCTTTTTTGATGTTGTCAATTTTCTTTCATTCCTCAACATGTGGGACGGACTCCCCAGCTACCTGAAACCCTGGGTGGACTCAAACAAAGAATATTCCTGAGGACTGTTGAGCTGAAGGCTACTCTTTCCCTAGAGACCAGATCAACTTTGTAATGAGTAATAAAAGTATGAGGATTAGCTCAAGTGGCTGCAGCACAAATATCATCCATGGCAAATCTGGATAGAAACACTAAAGAGGTTACCATGAATCTGGTTGAATAAGCTCTCAAAGGTTTTGGTAAGGAGAAATCCAACTTATCATAGGCAAAGGAAATGCAAGCAGTTAACCACTTGGCTAATGATATTTTGGTAACAGGTTTACCCGATCTCAAATCTGAAAAGGAGACAAATAACTGATCAGATTTTTTGAATTTGTCAGTTTCACGCAGATAGAAACGTAATTGTCTATGAATGTCCAATAAATGCAAAATGTATTCCGCTTTGTTGGAGAAATTCGGGAAGAAACCTGGGAGGTTGATGGATTGATTTATGCTGGATCCTGACACTACCTTAGGAAGAAAGGATGGGTTGGTTTGTAGAGATACTCTAGCTTTATGGAAAACCAAATAAGGAGGTTTAGAAGATAAGGCTTGCAGTTCTGAAGCTCTTCTAGCTGATATAATAGCTACCAGAAATAAACTTTTTCAGGTTAAAAACTTTAGGTCACATTTAGCAGCTGGTTCTTATGGTGATTGAGTTAAGGCTTGTACGACTAGGTTCAAATCCCATGGTGGAGTAGGATCCCTAAAGGGGGGGAGGGGTTCAGTAAAAATATTCCTTTAATAAGAGCCTTATATAGTAATAATGACGTTAAGGAAGAATTGTCAATTCCAACATGAAAATTTAAAATAGAAGCCAATTATACTTTAACTGTTGAAGAACTAACCCCTTCATTAAAAATAGTAGTTAAAAATTTGAGAACTTTAGGGATTGGTGCTGACAAGGGGTCGATGTCTTTCTGCTGAGCCTAAATAACAAACCTTTTCCATTTACTTTTGTAAATCTTTCTAGTGGAATGTTTGTGGGAAGACAATAGTATATGAGATACAGAGGAAGAGAGTCTGGGTTGTCTAGCTATCAACAGAATTGGAGAAACCATGTAGTCAACTTTAGGCCCAAAATGTCCTGATGAATCATATCTGTTGGATGAGACAGAAGATCAGGAATTGGCTCCATCATCTATGGGGGATGAATCAGGTGAGGCTAGAGGAAGGGGAACCAAATCTGATGAGGCCAATAAGGGGCAATGATGATTACTGTGCTCTTCAATCAGGATGCTTTCTGAAGAGATTTGGGGATTATGGGAGTTGGGGTAAGCATAAAGGAGACTGGGGGGCCAATCGTGGTGAAGAGCATCTCTCAGTGACCCACTGGTGGAGGGATCAGGGAAAAATACCTTCTGCACTTGTTGAGGAGAGATACAAATAAGTTGCAGCATGGATGGCCCCATTGATGGAACTTTTTCTCCTCGATTTTTTTGTTGTGAGACCACTCATGAGGCAATAGGATGGATCTGTTCAACTTGTCTTCTATCACACTAGATTTCTCTAGAATGTGCGTTGCTATCAGAAGTTTCCTTTGATTGGCACAGAAAAGGTTGGGATAATGGTGGAACAGGATTCCCTGATATTCAATTGTGTGTTATTTCAACAAGTGTAAATGTTATAGCATTGTGGATAAATTTATCTTATGATTCAAAATGGAAACAAATACATCAAGAAGTATTATTAGTAAATAATAAATATGTCACAACCAGTCATAAAAGATAGTCCCTAATAGTTTTATCTGGTTATTCAAAGATTTCTGAGTAAATGGAATTACACCCTCTTCTCAAATTCCCTACTTAAATAACATAATTTCCTCTTTCAAAAAGTTTGCATATTCTAATCATTGTATTAAATATGTAGTATTTTCTATGTTTCTAATTGTATATACAAATGACTGCTTAGAAACTCATAACTTCAACAAAACGCTAGTATTGAAACAATAAAGTAATTTCATTTATTTGCATTAGTTCTTAAATGGTACTGATAATATATACTGTTGAAAATGTGAGTCCAAATACAATCAAGATTCTAAGAATTGGTTAATTTTAGAAATATTTAGAGACTTAGTGAACACAGAGATTAAGAAAATATTTAACCCAAATAAGAAATTGTTCCCCAAATTATTGGAATTCTTAACAAATATCAATAATAATAATGCAATGAAAAAATAAATCATATTTGTCACAAATTTATAAAATTCTTAAGGTAGATTTCACATTTTCATATATTTAGACAATTCCTATTGGAACGACTCCTCAAAAATTAGTAATGAAAACTTATCTGAGGAATACAAGAAAAATAATATTAAAATCTACAGTTTAAAAATACTTTTTCATTATAGTTGAAAATGTTCACTTGGAAATTCCTACACAGTATAAATCAAATAGAATTAAACGCTGGAGATATGATTTTGAAATAATAGCCATTTGGACAGATATGGTATATGAATATGAAGTCATCTCCTCTTTTTGGAAAGAAATTAATAACTTCATTCAAGCTCTATGGTCAGGTAGCTGTAATATTTCTAAATTTTTAGTTTTATTTAATACTCAGATTTCGGAGATAATTCCACAATTCCAAGTCCCTCTTCTTTGGTCTATTCTTGCTATAGCCAGAAAAGTAATTGCTAAGAATTGGAAAAGAAAAGTTACCCCTTCTAGTGTTGAATTTATTAGTATGACAAAAATTGTTTGCAGTAGTGAATTGCATACTATAAAGATAAGAACTTTTAATATTACACAGTCATATAAATCTTTGCTTAAACTTAAAGACTTGCTTGAAAAATATTAATTGTTGATATGTATAACTTTGATGTATTGATCAGCTGTGAACCTATGTGAATAGTTGTTTGTTTTATAATTGATTTATTTATTGTTTTAAAACAAAAAAAAAAGAAATTGACTGGATGAAATTTTCCATTCCCACACTCTCATAGTTTCTCAACATAAGGGATAAGATCTGCTCCTCCCTATTTGTTGATTTACCAGACTGTTGCCATATTGTCTATCTAAACTGCAATAGTCCCTGAAGGGTGAGAGTCTCAAAAAGCCTGCAACATTGGGAATACTGCTTTCATTTGTAGGACATTGATATGGACATTGGCCTCTTTTCGGGATCAAGTGCCTTGGACTGTCTTTCCAAACAAATGCCCCCACTCATCAAATTGGGATGCATCTGTGGTCAATAAGGCTTTGGGCTGAAGAAGTATGAATGGTTGGCCCTGAGAAATCTAATCAGAGCAAATCCACCACCTGAGATGTATTTTGCATGCCTGAGTTATTTTGATCTGGGTGGACAAGGGTTGGTACAGGCTAGACCACTGAGTAGCCAGAGTTCATTGAAGAATTCTCATATGGTATTGTCCCAATGATACCAGAATTATAGCAGTGGACATCAAACCTAACGCTTGTAGAATTAATTGGGCTGACAGTGATGAGTTTTGAATTATCTTGCAACTCTCCTGGCTAACTCTAACCTTAGTATATTTAACCACATCTTACTCATGGGTACTATTTTTCTCAAATCTATGCACCCATTTCTGTTGTAACTTGCTTTTCCTCATTATTTAAATGTATATACTTTTGTGTCACTTATTATGTTAACATAACTTCTAAAGATCTGTATTGCTCAACATTGTACTATTGCTGACTGTGAACTGCTACTGGAATTTCCTTGTATTACTGTAACTTTTACAATGTTTGTATTTCTTATTGCTGGAGCTTTTCTCCCTGGGCCTCCGCTGAAAAAGGACCTGTGTCCAGTTGGAATTTCCCAGTAAACAAATGTAAAATAAATAAATAAATAAAATAAATAAATCTTCCTGACTTGAAGTTTTATAGTTTGTACTCTTGAAAGGGGAAGGGAGGTGTTTTTTTATATAGTGTCGAACAAGGCTCCTATGAATTCTAGGACTTGAGCTGGTTCTATATGAGATTTGTTGAGATTGATAGTAGTGCCTAGGTGAGAGCAAAATTGGAGTACACAATCTCTTGCTTTGATTAGTAGATGCCTGGTGGGGGTGGTAATGAGCCAGTTATCCAGGTAAGGAAACACTCAGAATCTGTGCAGTCTCAAGAGAGCGACTGAATGGGTAATAACTGGCTCCCAGGTGGATGCATAGATATCTCCTGGATCACCTGTTCATTTTTATATGATAGTACACATCATTAAGGTCTACTGACCATATCCAGTTGTCCTTGTACAGGAAAAGCAAAATGGACTGAACCGTGACAATCCAAAACTTGGTATGTTGCACCAATTTGTTTAGATTGTTGAGATTCAAAGTTGGTCTCCAGTCCCCTGTTTTCCTTGGCACTAAAAATAATCTTGAGTAAGTTCCAGATGCTGGAACTGGTCTGGAGGGACCTCTTGGATGGCACTTTTGTTAGCAGCTTTTCTATTTCCAGAGCTGCTGCTTTCCTCTGACTGGGTGGAACATCAGGAATTTTGTTTACTATTAAGGGAGGGGGAAGGGAAAATGGAATTATATAACCTCTGGAAATAATCCTCTGCACCCATGTATCTTTAGTAATGTCTAGCCAGGCTCCTTGGTGCAGGAATATACATCCCTGACTGCCTCCAGAGGTGGGCAATCTGGCCTTCTTTCAGGACCGCTATTAGGGCTTATCAGAGAAGAAATATCTAGAGTCCTGGTTTTGCGGGACTCTTCTGCTGTGAGGGCAGCATCTTCCATTAGACTTCCCCCCTCTGCCCCTAGGGGAACTATTTCCACATGGATCATGGAAAGAACCCTGGGACTTTTTGAACTACATCTTCTGACCACCTTGTTGATTCCTAGAGAAGGTTTTTGCGGGGTTAAAAAACATATGTCCACTGCAGACAGGGTCTTACTATCTTGCTTACACCTGGAGAGTGTGTCCTTCACTTTGGGACCACACAATGAACTTCTGTCAAAAAGATCATTGATGAAGAAGGGCTTGAACGGCTCTGCAAAATCACACAAGCACATCCAGGCATGCATCCTACTTCAGCTGCATGTGAAATTAGCCTCATGGATGAGTTAGTAATGGACTATAAGGTAGACAACTGTTGTGCAATGGAAGACTGTGTCTCAGCAGTTAGTGCTCCTGGGAGGGATTTGGAAATCTCTTTAATCAAATCTCTCTGTAGTCTGGTAAATTGCACTAAATAGTTAAGCAACCTAAGAGCGAAAGTCAGTGAAGCATAGACACACTTTTCAAACCTGTCCATTGCCCTAGACTCCCTGTTAAGGGGGATGAACAGATAAACTTTGTTCCACAAGTTGTTTCTTTGTGGCTGCAGCCATGACCATGGCATCTACTGGTACTCCCTTGCTACAAAACTTTTTTCACTTTGTGTGGTGCCAGGATCCTATCTGGTCTCTTGGGGATCAGCTCAATAGAATCAGGTTCCTTCCATGCCCACTGAGAGATCAACTCAATGAGCTCATCAGCAGGCAGAGTAAATGGGCCAGACCCAAAAGCCTCCAGGAATATCAATTCCTCTTGGAAAGGGTTATCAGTAGACCAACCACCTTTTTGCTTAAGGATAAGTGTCTCCTTTTGCACTTTCTCTTCCTAGGGACTTCCTCAATGGGGTGCTCTGGGGAAGTATCAGGAGAAATAAGGATATCCTGCTGGGATGTCTGGAGGTTTTGGGGTGGCTGTCCCTGTGTGGTAGACTGATGAGGCTCAAGGTACAAAGATATCTGGGAACCAGGAGGAAGATCCAAGGAGGAAGGAACTGTCTGAATTCTGGAATAGAAAACTTTCTCTGCCACCTCAAAATGGAATATAAAACCAAAGATTTGTAGAATGGGACTGAGCATTGAATACTCATTTTTCATTTACACTTTGTAAACTGGTTTACATATGCTTGACATGCCATATGTATTTACCTTTTGGGATTTTCACTGGCAATTTCTAAGAGTCATAAGTCACTTTTTATCAAGGCTCAGTCTTTTACTTTTATATTTCACTTTTAACATTTTTATAGTACATTTCTTTTTTAAGGTAGCCTACATTATTTAATTCAATTGAATCACATGACCTTAATTAATATCAGAATGAATGTATTTAAGCATTGCAAGTTTGGATTTTATTTAGTTCTGAAGAAGTCCCAAAAGTGTTCAGGTCGAAAGCTCTTGACTGTTCTTTAATACACTCTTTTAAGGATTGAGAAATCTTGATTTGGGCCGTTTACTATATCAGTAAGTGTGGAGATTTGTTGTATTTGTACCACTGTGCCTTATGTTGACATTGTTACAAGTTTATACTTAAGACGCATCTCACGCTATCGTTTGTTTCAAGATCTGAGGTATGGAAGGGGACCGTAGTATTATGGGTAAGGGAGGGGTTTGAAAGTTTTTAGTAGGCCATGAGCTATAAAATGCAGCTGAGTTGGATACAAGGATCAGTTCTGAACCCACATGTTGAGGAATGAATGAAAATTGAAATCATCAGATCTTTAATTATATTATAAAATGGGTCGGATAAAAGTTTTATATAGCTCCACGAAATGAGTGGGTTCATTAGTTCTCATTGTCTTAAAGAAAACCCCTACCTGCCTCAGTTCTCTAGTCTTATATTACTCACATTATCTTTGAAGGACAATCTATTATCCACTATAATATTCATATCTTTTATAGTCTGCATTTGTTCCAGGATAGTGTCACACGACTGTATACTTGTGTTAATAGGTCTTATTCCACAGATCATGTAATTACATCCTGATGCATTAAATTCTACACAACCTTTATGAACTGATGTTAGCCTCGATAAAGTATTAAATCATCACATATTCAACTTAGAGGTTATAAATGCCCCAGTTTTACTGTCAGCTGCATATGTGGCCAGCCAAGTGAATAAAGATCTGAAAAATGTTGAAGCAACTAAGTTAAACAACAAGGGTGAATAGTTAAAGAAACCATATTCAGGGCAATCTCATTGTGTGGCAGAGTACTGAATGCCTTAGCCAAGATCTAAAGTAATGACTAAGGCAAATCCAGTGTTATTTGCTTGAATAATAGTATTATAAAATTCCACCAAATTAGCTAATGTAGAGTACCCCTTAAAGAATTCATCATGTTGGATGATGTTTATGCTTTTATTATAGTTGTGTTTTGCCACTAATTTATTTAAAATATATTACCATGCAATTTATGAAATATGCATGTCAAGCTTATGGGTTTAATGTATTAATTTATTACCTTTCTTAGAAATTGGGATGACTGTAGTGGATTTCCACAAAGGAGGTATATAATCTCACATTAGTAAGCCTATATAATACAACAGTATAACTTTTGAATCCTTTACAAGGTTTAAAGATGAGCCATTAATTAAGTCAGGACCCTTACATGTTTTCTTAACAGTTTTTAAGGTCAGATTACTTGTAGACCAAAGTAGATGAGTAGAAGGTCAGGCATATTTGTATTTTATTATTAACTTTTAGGTGTCCAGTCCTTGGTTGTGATTTACTCTGAAAATTCACATATTTGTAATACACTTTTCTATTATTAAACACAGACTTTGCCAAATATTCAGACTTAGACTTTAACGTACCTACTGTCCCTTCTAGTTTTCTCTTAGTAAAATTCAACTTCATTTTGTTGTACATGGTTGGATGTTTCCTTTTAAACTTCCTTTTGTTTCTTGTACAGTTTTAGCCAACCAAAAGGGCATTCTAATCTTTAATAGATTACACCACTTTGTTTTTATCGTTTGCCCCACAGAAGATGAACAAATAAAATGTATTTTCCCAACCATTTATTTTAATATCATGTTTCTTAATCTGATACCACAAAATCTCTGTTAACTACTGTTTCAGTTGCTTAGAATTTAATTTACAGCATTAGTACATTTCCCTTGCACCTCTCTTTTATTTGTTATTAAGGTTCACACACAAAATAATGCAGTGTGCTCAGAGGTGTCTAAGTGTTCAGTTATCTTAGTGTTTGCAATTACATCTCTAGTGAAAGTAAATACAAGATCCAAAATCATATTATATCATATAGGTGAAGTAATAATTTCAATTTAATAATATCAAGTTAATCAATACTATTCAGGTCACTTCCAACGATCTCTATGCCCCACATTTCACATTCCTTATTAATAGACAAAGTTAATGCTGGATCCATTAGAATTAAGACCCCACCACCAGATCTTGTCTTGCAAAGACTTTCAGTTTTGGAAAACCTATCAAATAACCTTCACTGTCCCAAATTTTAGTGACAATTGCTATATTACAGTTATGACCATTTAGAATTCCAAGCAAGTCATCTCTTTTTGCACCATCCTACCATACATTACAAAAATAGACTTTTAAGGTATATTTATATTTATCAAGGCCACTTTCACTGTTGATGCCATTTGTCATAGTTCTAATAATATTAATTATTTTGGTTAAGTCTGACCCAAAAGTTGTACATGATGATTTAAGTGCAGCATATCAGTTGAAACATTTTACAGTCAAATACACACTCTTCCCAGTATGCCATGAACTGTAAGGATTCCTTCAAGTATAATTTTCTTAACTAATTATTATATGACTTGGCTTTAGTAAAGCAGTAGCCTGAAAGGATAGAATAAGTCAGGATCTCACAAAGAACTAACCTAGCATGGTTGGAATTACAAAGATGAGTGATTTGCTTAACAGATCTTATCATGTGAAATAAAAGAGTTATTTACTCCAGACATGTATGATTAAGTAGTTAGAATTATTTTTACATGAAAACAGTTTTGGGATCTTTAAAGTTATGTCTATTAATCTTGAGCCTTTTCACAGGTTCATAGCTTAAGAGCCCTTACAAACCTAGCCAATATAACCCTATTTTACCCAATATATCTCCCCTAAGGGCAAGAGGGTAGCATGGGTTTGTGCCTATGCTTTGAGTATCTTACAGATTTCCCCCTCTCCATAAAGGACATAGGCTCTACCCTAGGTGTGAATTTGCAATTCTGCATCCACTAATCCAAACTGCGTTTGAAGAGGGCCAGGGAGGGGCTCTGCTTGACATGAATAGGAAGCCTGTTATAAACAAGGGGTAATCTCTGAGACACATATCTGTCTTTCCAGCATGTTTTGTTTGAGTCGCTGAATAAGTTTAAATCCCTAGATCAGATGACCCCCATGCTGTTTTGCTTGTGGATGTGTAGCAGCTCCATCAGGGCTGGATTTGTGAGTGCCTTGTAGGTCAGGCATAGGTCACCCCTTGATAGTCAGTAGGAGGCAGAATAAAGGGATAGGGCTGTAGTCCATCCATATAAGACATATTGTTTACACCCTGGATTTTCTTTGTGAGGAACCTCTGAGGTCACTCCAGCTGCTGTAAGTGCCTAGTCAAGTACATGCCATATGGTGCATTGTACTTAGTTATTGATCTAATGAGGGCTGAGTACAGTGGGACTATGATTTCCTTAGATCTGGATGCCATACCTTTACTTATAAGTTGTGCCACATAGAAGGACTTCATCACTATTCTGGACAAATAGCAGTCAAGGTTTAGGCTACTGTCTATCTGTGTACCTAGATCTCTCAACTCTGAATCTACTCTTAGGGGTGTGCTACTGATGCGATTTGCAGGGGTATTTAACTTCCCAAAGGGTATGATAATGCATTTTTTCGCATTTAGTTTTAGGCCATGGTTTTGGCAGCATTCATTTGTCTGATCTAGACCATCTTGAGGGATATCTCCATCACTGGGGGATTCAAAAATTGCACCCAGCTTGCAGTCATCAGCAAAATTTCTTATCCAGAGACCTTCCGCATTAGCCTTGACTTCAGTGATGTATATTTAGAACAGGAGTGCAGTGCTCCCAGCACAGAGTCCTGTGGCACACCACTAGTATCTGGCCTCTTGCTGGGTCTGGATTCACCCTCTTTAACCACATGCATCCTGTCCATGAGCCAATTGGCTATCTATCTGCTGATGTAGGGATTTATGCCCAGCTTTGTGAGTTTATTTACCTGAGTGGGGAATTGTGTCAAATGCTTTGGCCAGGTTGATGAAAACAGTATGTACTGTCTTACCCTCATCCATGGCCTTAGTGACTTTCTCAAAGAAATCCACCATCTTCAGTAGGCATGACCTGCCCTTGACACAGCTGAAATGCGTCAGGTTTAGTGTTTGGAGGTTTCCTGTGTCACTATTTATCAGGTCCATGATTAGTCTTTCCATGATCTTAAATCTAAGACTAGTCAAACTTATGGGACTGTAATTTCATGGGTCAGTAATGGTCACCCTTTATGTAGAAGGATGACTGTTGCTGTCCTCCACTCTACTGGGACAAAGCCAGTCTGGAGGCTGTGGTTAAACAGAGATCTAATGGGCCTGATAAGTCCTGATTTAAGCTGATAAGAGGCAACCTGGTATATTGTCAGGCCAGATTTAAAGCCATGTTTTTAGCTTTAGAGAGTGCAGTGGCAACCTGTTCTTTGGTGATACATGGAAGTGGAGTGGTGGAGGGTATTTTTTGGGAGAGAACTTGAGACTTGGGAGGTAATGGGGAGGTGAAATTTGAGTTGAATTTGTCATCCAGCAGATTTGCTATATCTTCTGGCCTAGTATAGGTGATGCCATCTAGAACTAATTTCACACATTGTTTGGGTGTTGCCCTTAAGACTGCGGACATAACTGAAGAATACATTATGGTTATACTTAGCTTTGGAGGCTATTTTTACCTCAAAGTCTGCTATCAACTAGTTCCCTGATTTGCTTGTTTTGACTAATGAGGGACATTTTGCTCTGCTGTGCACATTCCCTCTTACTTCTCCACAGGATTTTCTTTCTTTTGTTGTACAACCTATTAATACCAGGGGGTCCACCAGGGTGACTTGTTTTTGTGGTTTGACCTGGGTTTATTTAGAGAAGTGCATAAGGTGGCTGTACTCATTTTACATTTATTTCAAGGGAGACTGCTTTGTCATCTGATCTTACCAGTGTGGACATCACACTGGGGGGGGGGGGGGGGGAGTGCAGCACTCTCCCATATTTGTGAGTATCAGATCTAGGATAGCTCTTCCCTTAGGGGGAGTGCAGACTAGCTGCTTGAGGGCATTTGAATTTACAAAAATCAAGAAATCGTATGACCTACTTGTTAGTGGTCATGTATCCATCCATCCATAACCCTTTTTCCCATTCTGCACATGGGGTCGGGGTGTCACCTCAATAGCGACAATCATCCATGCCTCTCAATTAATGGAGGGGTAGTTAAAATCACCCATGAGTATGGTATTGGGCTGGATGGTGAGTGATTCTAGTAAATTACCTGACTGCGAATTGAACCTGGTCCTTTTTTAAGCAAGAGACAGCCAGACATCATTTGTTCTTGAATCTAGAACAGAAGCTGCTGTTAAAAGGGGATAGTAAGTAGATCATATAAAATATTACACGGTAACTCTAAGAATAAATCAGAAGAGTGTAGAAAAGACTGGGAAGAGAGACTAGAAAAGCAATTTACAAAAAAACAATGAGATGACATATGTACACCTCCCAAGTATGCAACAAAGTCCAGAAACTTTATTATTTTTGCTTGGAAGTGTTTGCATTGTTATTTTTATATCTCAAGCAGACTTCAAAGAATTTTTCCCCAGGTAGATGGCAAACGTTGACTGCTGAAGATGTGATGGTGAAGAAATAGTTAACTGAGAACTTGTTTTTGGGAGGGTAATGAGGTGGCAGATTTAAAAAATTCCCTACAGAGTACTCTGTCAGAAATATTCTCCTTAACAGAATGTTATGTAGACTTTTTTAGAACTATCATGGGCAATATTCAATGGTGACAAAGCATTACCTTCTGGTGCTCTTCTCTTTATGTTTAGTTTTCCTCTCTGTCAGCTGCATTCAGTACGGTCACGACAGCAGCGGCATCATTTCTAGTTTGTTTTTTAACTTTCTCCTTTTTTGCATTTGGTACTCTAACACTTGTCCAATTGCATCCCATTCCTCTGTGATGCATTAATATTAACAGCACCATTGGCTAGTTTATTTATGCCATCCAGTATCCCATTATCTTCACACAAGTCATGGACATGTATATTAACTTCTATTTCTAGTTGAGCGGTCCAAGGTTGTGTGCTCCTAGTTGGTAATAAACCTTGTGTTATACTTTTTTCTTAATCATACTGAAATATAGGATTCCTGGACCATCTAATTCTGATATGTCAAATGTGCTCCTACGAGTTTGATCTAACCAACTATCATTGCTCACAATGCTTAAATTATTTTCCTCATTTGGTTGACTAAGATTGCTTATACATACACTTTTAACTTATTCTTCATTATCCCTACTATAGGAACATATAATAGTTTTCCCTCCTTCCCTTACATTTATCTTTATCATTGTTATTCACTATGCCATTACCTAAAATCTTAATTCTTAAACTTTTCTTCTTCTTAATGTTCTGATGTTTTCTCAAAACTGTGACTCTTTTTTTGTATGATGTCAGAGACCCCAACTCCTCCACATCATCCATAACCAGTTAGTCTTTAGACTTGAAGGCCAAGGACTAGAACTTGCAGTTTCCTTAGTTGGAGAATGATCACTTGGTAGAAGTGCTTCATGGGAACTCTTCTTAGTCCCCCTTACCAGTTATACATGCATAGTTAAAATGACTGTGTAACAACAACAGGCCAGAATGGTAGGTACACATATCTCACAGCTCCACGTACATCCAAGATGTGAACAATTCTTTCCCCTTTGCATTCTCACATAGGGAGAAAATGGAAACTGGATGGTACAATTCAAAATAAATTCATATGAATAAAATACATTTGTTTTAAGGACATCCTGTATTTACATATTAAAGTCTACAGATCAAAAATCATTCTAACTGATGTAGCTATCACAAAGGTGATAGTCTTCCAAGATAAGTATCAATAAATCTAACAGTCTCAAAGAGAGGTAAGGTCAATTTGCAAGTTACAAAACTGAGATTCTAAGCTGATACCATGTCTGGGTAGGTGACAAATGTTGGATATCCTCCTAAACTGCTTAACCACAGTATTTATAGTTAAATGACATTCTACAGGTAAACAAGAAGAAATTGCTAAAATGTGCACTTCTACTGAAGAATAAGACCTACCATTTTAAATTATGACAAAAGATAATGTAACAGTTGAAATACAAAAACATTATCCATACTGGCAGAACTCATTTATCACCAAAATAAGAACTTTTTCCATTTTGACAATTAGGACTTACTTGTACTTGGCTGTTTCTTTCTTTTAGAAAAGCTAGGGCCTAGTTAGAAAATAGACCATTGTTAATAATGAACCTATTGACATCCACGTTACTAGTTTTAGGCCTTTGTATTTTGATCCTGTCTGTCTGTTAAAAAACTGTTATATCAGAATGGGATTTGCTTTTTTACTTTTTTTACCATTAACAGCATAGTTGATATTTGAGAAGCTGGTGAAAAATCATAGAGAAGACCCTGGGTCCTGGTACTGAGAAAGCATTTGCTAGAAATCTAGAACCTACTTGCTAAAATATAATGTGAACAGATCCATTTACAGACCCCTCCACTTATTTATGTTGTCCAGGAATACATATCCACTTGGTTTCCACACATCTTCCTGTCTTTATTGAATTTATCATATTTTGATGATTTGGAATGTAAATAGCTTGTAGAGTTATGTTTAACTTTTACTTTCTACTCCCAGACAATACCCGCCAATCTGCATACTTGATAGCATTGTATGTTTTATTGTGTTTGCCTTCTACATCACTTTGGCATTGCCTGTTACAGCTGGAGTCTGCAGGTTGCACAACAGATTGGAAAGAATTCAGAGGCCTGATCAATAGTCACAGTTTCTTTTATATTTATGTGCTTTTTCATCTTGGACCAAAAACAAACTCCCCATATTTTAACCATTGAAAGTGAGATTGAGGTATCCGTATCATTTGATTTGGGAGAGGAGATAAAAATTAGAGACTCTTGTTGAAATAAATGTCTTGGGTTCAACATAACTTTCTCAGTAGATAAGGCATTAGAGGAAGAATACAGTTTATTGGTTACCTGTTTTACCTCCATAAATTCTTCACGTATGACTGGGTCTTCCTCATATAAAGTCTGGTATAAAAAAAAAAAAACAAACAGAATACTGGAAGACATAAATCCAAAGAATCCTGTGTCTTCAGAAACATTTTTAAGCACTGATCAATTATATAATTCCATTGATATAAAAAAAATCATTCTTTTTGTACTGCATGGAGAGGGATTGAAATTTAATTAATTAAATGTTTACATTTGCTGTTTGGGGATATTCAGTAGGGAGTCCTCATTTTCTGTGGAGTTCTGGGGAGAAATGCTTCAAAATCACTACAGGGACGGCCTTTGGTCATCTGGTGCCCTAGGTAAAGGGGCTCCACAGCACCCCCCCACACACCACCCAGTGCCCTCATCCTAGTATACCTACACCATCCAGATTACTGGAAAAGCTCCCCTGCTAGAGTGGCACCCTAGGTGGCCGTCTAGTTGACCTATGCCTAAGACCAGCTATGAGTCAGTGATTAACTTTTAAAAGTATAGCCACTCTCCGTTATTCATCCCAGCCACTCTTCCACATGCCTAGCATTTAATTAATCACTACAAATCATATGACCTTACAAATTTAGGCATAGAACTTTATAATAAACTCATTTTCCATATAACTCATGCTCACCTGCAACTGGCTTTGTCCTCTGTATTATTCCCTTTCTCACTATGATTTGTTCACTAATTATTTCTATTCTTAACTAAAAAGTATATTCTTTATTCTCATTCCAGTACTTATATCCCTTTGCAGACCTGTCTTACTGTGAATCATACATTATCAAAATGCCCTGTCCTACTTTAGCAATGTATGTTCTCTAGTTTTCAGTATAGTTTTTCCAGTGTCATCAAGAAACTGCATAGGTTCTGTGCAATTGTTATCCATTTCTAATGTTATGTTAACCTTTTCTGTTTTCTATTGTGTAATGTGAAATGTAGATCAACTACTCCGCTTTAAAAGTATGTAAAACTGTTGGAGTTTTTTCCCCCTCAGAACTCTGATGAAAAGTTTTTTTTTTTTTTGATGATCCAGTCAGACTTTCCTAGTAAACAAATTGAACTATATTCAAACATTATGAGAAAGCATGCAATACACTTCAGGGTACTGAGAAATACAAAAATATGCACTAAGTACTATTTTAATGTAATACTTATAATCATAAAGGTTATTTGGCAATACAAGCATGAGATCTTGGTAAACATGTCAGAAACTGAGGAAATATGAACAACACTTGAAAGAAAAAAAGTTAGTAAACTACATAAAATGATGTGATACTCCACTGATTTTAGAGTTAGTGACTATAAGCATGATGCATCCATCAAGTACATATGTTATACAGATGATATTTATCACACGGTTATAAAAGACCTGTCCTGCTTAAGGAACTTCTTTGTTGTTGCTGCGGCTGCTGTGTCTCCATGGTTACATGTTTTGTTATTGCTACTTGACTGCAGTGGAGGCTGAGGCATTGTCTGGAGGGGAGCCTCATTCTCACTTTTAGACTTGGACAGTTCCTGCATCTGGTTCTTTGCTTTATCTTCTCTACTCCTTTGAAGAGTCATTCAACCCACTTCTCCTGTTTGCAGGGGGGGGGAAGGAGGATGGGGCCTTCTAGGATGATTTTGCACCCTTTCTCCACACACCCATGTTGTGACTTTGCCTGGTTCTTTGGCTAGACACTTCCACCATTGGGTGTGCCATATGAGGTTTCTTTGTCTCTGGAAGCTGTTATGGTATTAGCTGAAGCCTGGAATGATTGGAATGGCTAAGTGTATCTTGTTTGGTAATTAACATCAGGTTGCTTTGCCAGGGATTTCTGGTGGCTTATTACAGGGAAATCACCCTCTTTCCCCCAGCTGCAGTCCAATGGGTCAATCCTATTTTGATTTGAGGACCCATCTGGCTCCCATTCAGTATTTATCCTTTCTTGGCCTGGATCATGTGCTCCCAGTAGGGGCTTCCCTTGTTACTGCAGAAGGACCAAGTTGCCTGGCGTAATGATGTAGGCATGAGCACAGACTAGGTCCAGGCCTGAAGATGACCTGATGCTTCTGAGTATGAATAACGTCTCCTTTGGATATGAATATTGCCCATTTCCTAAGGGTGCTTTGGCACACCTGTGTTCATGGGTTTGCTGTGGTATATAAATAGGTGAGGTTGGCCTGCTTTGCTAGGAATGTTTTGCACCTCTTGTTTCGTGGATTTTGCTTATTGGCCAAAGTACTTAAAGTCCTCCATAGTGCTTTATTTAGGTAGACTCCACCTACTGGACATACCAACGTAGATAAAATCTCAGCAAATTTGATTAGCGGCACAGATACTGAAGATGCCACAGGGGTGGAAGGGAGTGAGCAGCTGAAGATCATCTATTCTAGGGGAGGGATGCAACCTAGGCTCACTGAAATATGCAGCATGCAAGCTTGGTCATATTCTACACATTTCAATTAACCTAGGTTGAAATATGCAGCATACGAGCCTGGTCATCTCTGTGCAGCATAAGTGGTGAAATGCTCAGTTGGGAGGTTGTGCTTGCAAGGAAGCCCAAGAGCAGTAATCTCAGAGATTGCAAGGCTACTGCAAGAGGGTGGGAGTTAGAGCGCACTCATCAGCAAGCAGTATGATGCTGACCAGTGTCCTTGATCTCCTCACTGGCCCCAGACTGGGGTCAGGTTGAGGCTGAGAGATATTAAGGTGGCTCTCGTAGACCCAGCAAAACAGAAGAGGAGCTGGTGGCAACTAATGGTCAGCTGCAGGGAGGAAAAAAATCTCAGGACTTTTAATTTGGAATATATCAAAGCTGTTCTTCTCAAAAATCACAGCAGGTTCTAATTCAAAATACATCAAAGGGGCTCTTCTCAATGTCAGAATTCCCCAAAACAAAATACCTGATCTTGAGGCTCTCCTGAAACTTAAACACTGTCATATCTGGTTGTAACTAAAGCCTGGTTTCACAGTAAAAATAGCATTTCATCCTTACCTAGGTTATACACTTACCATGCATTTAGGCCATGTGAAAATGTGGGGGCATTTCCATATTTGTTGGAAACTGTATCATTTCCAAGCAGATTACCCTGAGACCCACAGACTGAACTCATTGAAGTCCAACTCACTAATCAAAACAAATTACCAGTTTGTAGCCTGCTATAAGACATCTTCCATGTCCTCATATAACCTTAAAAAAATCCTTAAATGTATTCTCCAAATTACCCATAACTCACAATTCTTTCATAATGTGTGATTTTAATTATCCTTTGATAGACTGGTATACCCATGTCTCAAAAGATGATTATGCCCAAAGATTCCTGGATTTGATAACTGGCTTGTAACTAGAACAAGTAGCAAAGCAATCCAGTAGGGGGGGGGTGAACATCTTAAACCTTCTCCACACCAACACTGCCTACACATACCCCACCTATATTTTCACTGTCCTGGTTAAATCTGATCACAAATTAGGGAACTTCTTTAAGTTTCAAACATCCTTGCAGTGAATAATTTGGAATTTAGGGATTTAAAATGCTCATGCCACATGATAAGCTCTCCAGATTTGCTTGTTATATCTTCAATCTAAGCTGCTACGTATACAACAAAGTTCTATGGCCACCAACAAAAATGTATAGATCAAGTTGTCCCTACTAGACCTAAATGAAATGGGACATTTAAAAACAAGCCAGAGTGATAGCCCACAAGCATAAAAACTTTATAATAAAAGAATGAAACTTCCAAATCCCTGGAATAGAACAAAATCGTCCTTCATTAAAGATGCTTACAAGACCAGTAAAGAGGTAAAGCAACCATTAGGTAGATCAAAGCAAAACTTGAACTGAATTGAAACTAGCATCTGAAGCTAATGAGAACTACAAATATTTCATTAATTACATCAGAAAACAAAGAAATAACACCCAGACATATTCTGAACTAATCCAAAACGTCATCTCCCACTCTCTCTAAAGACATGCCTAATCAGAGACTTTAGTGCGAACTTGACCCCAGACACACAAATTGAAACTCCAGAAATCCATGTGTCACTTACCCCTCCAAAGACCATCAGGGAGCATATCTTTTAACCCTTTCATTCGAAAACTAAAACAACCACTTCCATATCTCCAGCTTCAATCCATAATAAATAACATCAAACACGCTCCAGTGGAACTCGTTCTGAACTTGTTTAACTTAAGGTTAGCGACTGAGCACATTGCAAAAGTATGGAGAACTGCTGTTGTGATTCTCCAAATTACTTCTAATTCTCTTGAAGTCCAATAGGATTATATTAAATATTTGCAGTGAAGGACCCAGCACTTTCAGTTTAATGTTTTCTTTGATTTCACCTTTCTTGGCTGCCCCGGGCCATGGGGTCAGCCATTCAATCCAACAGTTTATTTCTTACTAATCCTTTCCCCAACATTTTCAGTTGCCTAGTTAAGTAATCTCATAAATACAGATAAACCACTCATTTGGCTACCACTGGTTGATTTTCATTAATACAAACTTCAAAATTTTGGTCAGTTTAAGTAAACTTAAACAAGAGTGACCGTAGAACATTTTTGTCCAGTCAGTATAATTTTGAGAATATTCAAAGCAAACTTTTCTTACCAGTTTTCAGGTCTTCTGCATGTAAGACAAAGTAAGGAATCAAGTCTTTAGATGCTGACAAATCTGAATTAGGCAAGCAAGTTGCCGCAGAATGTCACCCTGTTTGCATTTCATCAGTCTGTCAGAAGAGCTTGAAACATTTGAAATGGTTAACTAGCTTCTAGTCCCCTCCTGACTTGCGACTACTTTGATATTCTTTACTCAGGTGGAGAGTCTGAAACATTTCATGTATTTTACTAGGTACACGGGCTGGGTTGCTTGCACTTAGATAATACTGAGGTTATAAGACAATGTGCTACCCAGATCTGCACCCTTGAATGTTTGGGAGCCACTTCTGTTGTGCACTGATGAAGTAACACTACTATAGCTCCCTCAGGATGGTAAAATAAGGTAGACAGGTTGCCATTCATTTAATGAAGAATGCCTTATAAATGAGAGAAATTTCTTCCTTCTGGACTGCTGAATAGTCAAGAGCCAATCATAAATAAATGTTAAAATAATAAATAGCTTTCTAAGGTATTTTGACCCTTGCAAGTGACACTTATGGATCTAAAATAAACATTCAAAAAGTCGTTATCTGGAAATGAACGGGCATATATGGAAGCGTGCACTCATGGCTGAATACACCAAGTTCAATCACTTGGGATAATGACTGCACACCAAGAATCATCTGCATTTCTGTCATAGTGTAGGCAACAGGGATGATAAATCTGACCATTCATTTATAGGTTACATCTTCTTGAACAATCTTCCAGGTCATCATTCTATGACTGGAGTTAAACACTAATATTACAACTAGTAGAAAGCACATCTGTCTTTGATGATACTACTGAGTGAACATACACTTCAAAAGCACGTGTGTGTTTATTGTTTTATGTAAGGCTCATGGTAACATTGTTTAGATCTCTTTCTCTTTATACGTTGTGTTCCTGCCTAGCAGGCACTGCAATTCCCAACGTTCATCTTCAAGGCTGAGAAAAACAGCATTTCTATTTTAATGGAAAATATTCACAATTCAAGTTAATAAAAGTCTTGCTAAAACACCCAACCATAGTTTCCTAGATGTGAATATCAACCAGAGATCTAATGATCTTGAAATTTGACTGGTACAACACAATGTCTGTATTTTTATTGTCCAAAACGACCTAGCAATGTTTTTTTGTATAAGAAAACTGATACACATTGTTTGCTAAGAAGAAGCCATAATCTAGGAAGGTGCTATATCATATAGGTATACACTATCAAACTGATCTGTCTTCGTGTTTTCTATACACTTTAGTAATAAAATATCTAACCTATTATATGTATTGTTAAAAATAAAAAAAATAAACACTGTCCAACACTACCTTAAAGACCAGACATATATCACATCGTGTGTGTGTGTGTGTGTGTGTGTGTATATATATATATATATATATATATATATATATATATATATATATATATATATATATCTATGGGTCCCCTTCATATGATCGAACTTTCAAAAGTTCAACTTTCATATGGCTGAGACCATATTATTGAACTTTTAAAAGTTTGAACATTCTTAACAGAGATCTCCAGACAGGGCAGAATGGGAAGATTTCCCTTTTCCGCACTGTAGTAAGATCTTGCAGTTGATATATTTAAATAGCAGGGGGTGTGGGGGGTGCAGGGCTTGCCCCCCCCCCCACTAAAGCATTCAGTTCATTTTTTTGTTTTGTTTTACTTTTTTTATACAATGTTCGAACTTTTAAATATTTGATCATATGGTCTCGGCCTTATGAAAGTCAAACATTTGAAAGTTCAATCATCTGAAGTAGATCCATATATATATATATATATATATATATATATATATATATATTTTTTTTTTTTTTTTGCACTACAATGAGAGTCCCCTATCTTATTAGCTTAACTTTGTAACTCCACAATTTTGTTTGTGAGAAATCCTTAAAAGTTTTCTCTAGCTGTAAAAGGTCCATCATTATCCAAGTACAGATGTACTCTATAACTGACAAAATCAATGATGGAAACAACAGCTTAGTTATTTCTCTTGACTGTGTTGCTACTCTGTTTTAGTATTAGATGAGCTATTTCAAATGCAAGCCAGACCTCTGTATGGCATTCTGATCAAAGCTGAGATCCTTACTGTAAGTGTATCTAGGGCACTTATTACAGTGTTCATTCTGAGTAAATAACCAGATTGTCTACATACCTCTGCAGCATTGTTGTATCCCTGGTGGAGGTAACACTATTTCCCATCTTGCATTCATGTGTTTACATATGATATTGGTCCTTTAAATTACTGCTGCCTTTAAAGCATTGAAAGTACTAGTGGATAAGTGATCTGATCTGATAATCTGTGTGCTGTTTGTGGTCTGAATAGTAAAGCTGAAGAACTGGCAGCATAACTCTTCACATCTCTATCTCTATTATTTCATAAAAGCTGAACAGAAATATCACAAGGTGTGAGAAATGAAAACATTTTTTGCTATAGTCAGCTTCAGTGCCACAGAGATATTAAGACGGGACTACATCCGAAGCAACAAGAGTTCGAATACTGGCTCTGGCACCTAACAGGCCTGACAGGAGAGAATGGGAATACCCATTCTGGGGGTGGGCAAGGCTGAGCCAGGCATGCACTGCCACAGTCCTTCAGAGGAGGAGGAGGCAGTGATACAAATGCATGGCCTGGGGCAAGTGTTAGGCTGACCAAGCTACCTTCTGGTGGTAACATTCAATGTAGGTGTTTGGAATTGTGCACTCCCAGGGAAAAGGTACTATGTGCCTCCACACTGATGTGGATCAAATTTCCCTCCACTCGGGGTTGGGGTTATGTTATTGCAAACACCTTCATTGCTGGGAAATCAGTGAGGGCATAAAGTACCCACATTGTTGTATGAATGATGGCTTCCTCCAGACAGCTCTTTCCCTGATTCTTAGTGAAATTCCTAGGTAAAGAATGAATAGTCTCTGTTCAGTTGGGGAGAGGTTTGATGTTTGGCAGGAATGGGGGATAAAACCACAAAGAAAAAAAATGTAGTGTCTGACACACAGTGCACCTAAACCCTCCAGGGGCACCATATCTTTGAACTGGAAATTGTGCACTTGGAAATAAAAGTTATATACTTATCATAATGCCAAATCTGTGAGAAGTGTGTCCACCTTTGGTAACAGGACTATATGCCACAAAAATTACCACTTAACACCAGAGCTTTTCAGGCTACCACCTCCCTCCAGTCACGTTCCTCTTCCCATACCTCATCAGTTCTTGGCATTTTAACCACACCTGTGCAACATTAGGAAGGACTTAAGGTAGTCTTCCAGATCAAAAAAGAAAAGAACAGAAGGAAAGACAGGCCAGCATGAATCCTAGGTTTGCCTCAGTTTGAGGTTATTAGAGCGAATAGCTGACCTGGATACCACTTGGCTGTCACACAAATGCCATCTTCTGATGCACTCCACAAGAATGCAGTACAAGTGCCCACTGGCAATGTGAAATGATCTCGGGGGGGGGGGGGTAGCAGTTGGCCTCCTTTAATATTACAATTGAATGCAGTCTGATAACCATAATGAAAGTATAATTTTGGACACCTGTAGAACATTACTTTGTTGGGCATAGGAAGTGGATAAACTGGCATTTTTTCTGAAAACCTCTGTCCTACTGAGATAAAAAGCTTACTATTCGTGGATGTCTGCACAATGAAGAAGGTAGTTGCCCTCAAGATAAATAAGAACACTGGAACGTTAATCAACCTACTCTTTGGTCTCTGCTACTACTGTGGACATGAAAAATGGATTTATCCAAACAACCTCTCATTTATAAAGATTCAATGTGTGCGTGTGTGTGTGTGTGTGGGGGGGGGGGGGGACTACTGACATTGCTTGTAATTCAGATATTTCTCTGGCTGAAGAGACTGCCACCAAAAAATAACATTTCCCAGTACAGGTATTAGAGGCCTACTGTTGTTGGTTTGAAGGGCAGCTTGGTAAGTGTTTCTCAGGTAAAATAAAAATCTCATGGTGGCAGAGGATCTCTGATTGGTGATCTTAAATGCAAGGCACCCTTAAGAAAAGCCTTGCTGATTTGCATCATTGTCAGGGAAATGTTGTGCAATTTGTTTGTGTCTTTCGGCTTTTCCCGGTTAGGGGTCACCACAGCGGAACTCCGGTCCGCTAATGATTGGTAGTAGATTTTTTTACGTGCCGAGTTTGCCAGCCCTGATGCACAACCTTACCAAACAGAAATTTATTGTTAAAAACCGAACTGAAGTAACCGCAAATACAAATCCACCAGTAATGAAAAGAAGTGGTTCGGGCACACAAGTTCAGTTTTTTTTTTTAAACTACCATTTTATTGAGTTTTTAGGGAATTTTATTCCACTAAGTGGAACAGTATATTTGTGTAATACATCTTTAAGAATGTTTGGTGTCTTTTTGAGGAGATTACTGCATTTAAATACTAGGGAGGGGGATATTTATTCACGTTGAAAAAGTCCTGCATTTGGCAGGATGAAAGCGCTTATGTCTGACTTTGTTTTATTGAATAAATTACCTTGTGCAGCCTGAACTTGTGTGCCCAAACCGCTTTTTTCAGAAATGTATTGTTGCCAAATGGACCTTAATCATGAAGTAGCTGAGGCCTGTCTACATGTTCTGCAAGATACTGCACATTCTTCTCCAAGGGGGTTGATCTTGTGTTCAGGACTTTCTGCATGGTTCAAACTGCACTGTGCTTCAATTTTTCCAGGTATATCTTTCCTGTGGAAAGTTTATTTACTGCTTGATAACTGGGTGAATGGGCTGGTACATAACCCTTTGCAGCCACTACCCACTCCACATTGCATTATAAAGATACAGAGCATACAAACACACATTAAACACAATGTATATAAAATTATATGCAAGACACAGTTAACTGACTGACAAGGAGCAAATACATACATATATATACAAAAAACGTATATCTCCATACTGTGTATAAGGAGCCTATATACAATATATATATATCAGAATTATATAGATTCCTTAGAAAAACATGCGGTCCATTTAAGAGCCTATCACTGTATTCCATTTATTACTGATTACTGAGGGTGATCTATGCCTGACCTACAAGGCAGTCACTGACCCAACCCTGATGGAAATGCTGCATAATCAGAAGACTAACTGCATAAGGGTTACCCGTTCCAAAGAGCTAAACCTGATCTCTGACATGAATAGATAATGCTGGAGACAGATATGTGTCCCAGAGATTTCCCTTCCGCTGGAACATGCTTTCTATTCACATGAAGCAGTCCCCTTCCCTGACCATCTTCAAATGCAATCTGGACCAATGGATGGGAAAAATTCACTCCTGGGATGGCACCCATATCTCTTATGGACAGAGGTAGTCTGTAAAAATTGTCAAAACCCCACCTGCTGATCCTTGTTATCTTTCCTCTAGGGATTGAAAATTAGGTAAAATCTGGCAAAACTGACTAGGTTTGTAAGGGCTCTTGAGCTGTTAACCTAGTAATTTCTGATGAACTTATAAATGTAATGAAATGTACTTATGCAAGATAAGTAAAATGCTTGTGCAAGATGGACTAGGTTTAGATTTAACCAGCATCTCTAAAACACTTATATCTGTACTCAATATCAAGAAATTCCTTCAGTTTATTTTTTTTTCCCTGAAGAGGGAGAGGTTGTCCAGAGTTGTAATTTCCTTAGGTAGACTATTCCAAGAAGATGGGGTGAGTTTACGAAAGGACTTTTTACATTTTGCTGGACAACACAGAGTAGATACAAACATGGACAATGAGCTTGTTTGACTGGAGGCAGTACAATTTTGTTAAGTAACTTAAAGGTAAGAGTATTAAGCAAATAACTAATCTTAGCTGAGATAGGAAGGCATTTAACCCTTTGAATGGAGACATAGTGATGCCCATTAGTACTGATCAGGGCACAAGTGAGGTTGCTGGCTATGGTCAGAACCGGAGAAATCATTCTAACAACTTAAATGCTTTGATGTTTGTTTATTTGATATTGTCTGAGAGGGCAGTTATCAGCTCTAAGGTTCATTCATAATCTGAGCAGTCCCACTAGGATACATGGAGCTAGCAAGGGAGGACATACTTGCCGGGGGAGGGAGGTGTGAATGTTATTTATCTCCTGCCCTGTAAGTGTAGTAGATACGTTAGGTCTTGTGGGTGCCTTGCAAGGTCTTGTGGGGGCAGTTCCAAAGAGTTGGATAATGAAGTGTCTTTATGTGGATTCATGCAATAGAGTGGGCTGCAGCAAGTGCTTAGGGGATGGCTGTGGATGCTCTAATTAACCTCTGTGTGCTCACCAAGTACAGTCATGCCTGGCTGGATCAGTATCAGCTCTGTGCTAGTAGGGGTTGCTTTACAGATGTTAGCTTAATGCTACATGGTATAGGCTGCCCTGACTTCAGTCCTGCTGGTTTTGGCTCCAATGACACGTATGCAAAACCATAATCACTCATTACCATGGACATCTGTGGGACTCTATAGCCCTGGTTGACTTCAATAGTATTGTAATAAAAACAATGCTGGGTAAGCAGAAAATGCCATTATCTGGAATAGACTGAGCAAATATGGAGGCACATGCTGGGCCAGCAGGGGTGTCAGGGCAACTGAAGACAGGATACAAAGTCTGAGGGAGTATCAGTGCTGTTGGAAACACAAGGCTGACCAAATGGTTTCCACTTGTGGTGCCAATGGCAGCACCAGAAGCCTCAGCATCAGGGTTGTAGTGCTGTGCACTGAGGACTGCAAATGCTGGTAATTGAGAGAAGCCAAACATTAATGACTAAGGGCTGCTTTCCTGGCACCCCTTCATCAAGATGATGGGACAGCTGGACCCCTGTGTTTGTGTTTTTATCTCTCTGAAGGTTTGACCTAGCTTCTTATAGTCTATGTCTGAAGGGATGATGGCCCAGGACAAAGCTGTCCTCTGGACTGTTCAGGTCTAGGATGCTTCAGTGATGCCTTGATGACAGATATAGTTTCTAGCTGCAGGCAATTGGGCATGGGACTCCACTGGCTGAAGCACTGATGCCAGTGCAGGTTGGGTAGGTGTGGCAGCTGGACATAAGGGCATCATCACTGGGGCTATTGTAAATGAAGGCCTTGTTACAGTGGTGGTAGTGTCAATGTGAATTTCAGTACCAGGGTCAGAGTCGGTGATTGTTTCATCCTCAGAGCCTGACCAAAGTAGAAACCCTTCTTATCAGATGTTCAGTCTGCTCCTGACTGAGTGATAAGCAGCCAACAGCCTAAAAAGGTACAGCGTGACATTGCATAGTGCCTGCTACAAAGCACTTTAATTTAGTAGCCTGCATCTTGAGGGAGACAGGAAGAGTACAGCAGAGATGGGACAGAAAATTTTCAAACTTACTGTGAGCTGAGAAAAAAAAATCTGCCATTTGTTCTTCACAAATATATAAGTATTTTGATGTGAATAAGCCAGTTACATTGCAAGCTAATGGAAGTTAAATTTGAATTGGTGTGATTTTGCAAGATGATAACCCAGTTGCCTCTTACTCAAAAGCATTTAGTGACTGCTAGTTGAGAAAAATTAACAGGAAAAGAGATTATAGAAATAGTGTATAGCTGCAAAAAGTTTCATGAAGTATGAATAAACATGAGCAAGTAGACACTGACCACAGGTTATTACAGATTATATTTAAAAAAGGTATTGCATTACACCAAGATTGCAAACATGCTGCTGCATCTACAGAAATATGACTTGGGAGTGGTGATAAGCCAGGAGGTTCAATGCATATAGCAGATAAGTTTATTCATTTATACTTAAAGGAGGAGGAGACCAGAAACTTAAAGAGATTCAGAAATGTAATAATAAAGATCCAGAAATGAAAATGCTCAAATATGTTGTCATAAATAATTGACAAAAATGCCATTAAGAAAGGAATTCAGATTTACTTTTCATTTAAAGAAAAGAATAGTTTCATACAAAGCTTGTTGTTCAAAGATAAATGAATAACTCCAAATCATATAGGAAAAGAAATACTAAAAATGATACAAGTCTTATGTGGGAATAACCAACTGATAAGTAAAAATTGTGACATGATATTTAGAGCAGGAATCGTTGTGCAAATAAAACTAGTAGTTCAGAATCGTGCTGTGCGTAATGCTTATCATAGTAGTAACTCGAGATCAAATCAAGTCCTACACACAGTTTCATTCAGACCACAGATTAAGATGTGTAGAGTTATTCCACTATCAAAAAATGCATATATCTTGACAATTATTCAAAGTTTCTTGAAGTTGTGAAACTAAATGATACTGTGAGACAGCGTGATTGTTGCAATGAAAGCTATACATTTCCATTCTTGACATTCCAAATGTTGTGTCAGACAGTGGTCCACGTATGCCACTATTACGTCTAGAGCTTTTTCTGATCAAACTACCATGATGTTTCCTCTTGTACCAAGTATACAAAAATTGGCTGGCTGGTAGTACTAAAGAAAACCATGAAACACCTGATGAAGATGTTGCACAGCAGCAACAATGACGGTCACATCCTTAGCCGACTACAGAAACACTTGTAAAATCTGGTCTGTCACCTTCTACTTATTAATGGGTCATACATTACAAGAAAGAATCCCTACACTTATTTCTTTATTGTTGCTTAAGAATCAAAATGATGCTCAAGACAAGACAATCAAGACAAATGTTTTATATTAGGCAAACAAGGATATTTTTACAATTTGAAGGCAGAACATAAAGTGAAAATTCAGCAGTTACTATGACAAGCAACACAAATAACTTTTTGAGAAAACTTTAGCATCCAAAATCATTCACTATGAAACATTTAGATGGCAGAGTGATGAGGCAACAACAAAAGGCATACATTTGAAATAAACAGTGTCTCAAACTGAGAGACCAAAATACCTTGTCTATGACACTGCAAAGTTTGTAGAGGTATCCAAAGTTCAGCACTGAACAGTCAAATTAATATCAGCAAGAAGACTCACAAGAATTTTTGTCATGACTGGACACAATCCTGTGTCCATCACTAGTGTCTGTGTGGTCCCATACCCACTATGTTTGAAATGGTGAAGATTGCTGGGAAATCCATCCTGATACAGTGCCAGTTTCAGAACTCTAACAACTGTGGTAGTGTAGTTGTGTAAGAATTTACCTTAACAGTAGATATCCCACTTATTACTGTTGTAGTATTCTTTGCAATATGAATATCCTGCCGAGGACAGTTGTATGTCCAGCCAGCATACCAAAGCCTGGGCCCTTTCAACTGCCATACATCAGACGTGTGTTCTATGTCTGGAGAATAAAGTACATAAGTGATGTATGGGTATCAAATCCTCAGAAATGAACTGCCCTAGAAAAAATATGAGCAGCCAACGAGGAAGCTGAAAAAGAGATAGCACGTGTGCATCCAGAAAGAAGCAAAAAAAGGAGACTCATCAGCCAAGGGGAGAAGATAAAAAACAGAGGGAAGGAGGGAGGGGTGGAATACTGCAATAGTGATAAGTATTACATGTACTGTTATGGTAGGTTCTTACATGACTATTATGTTTTTCCTTAAATCATCATTGCAGTATTCCGTACAATAGGAAGAGTAAAACAGCTACTGTAAAACATTGGTGGAGAGAGATGAAACTGAGGAACCCTCCAAAACCCATGGAGGATGGACATAACAAAACTTGCTCTTGCTCTACATGCAAAGAACAAGTAGCAGCTTCTAAAATTGATCTAGCATTGAGACTCTTAAAAAAAGCTCCAAAAAGGCAAATGCCCTACAAGAATAAGCACAAACAGAAGTTGGAAGCTATTTGCCATGAAAACAATAACAAAAGGAAATGGCTTTAGAAATTCGAGAAGAAATGGCTTGCTTAGAAACTGCTAAACTCAATTCCTTGCCATGAAAGGAAACAAAAAGTTGCTCAGATTTCGTACTATCTTTAATCTTGTCTAAATAATATTTGATGTATCTATGCAAATCCAAAGAAAGTACAGGTGTGTAAAATCTTACCATAACAGTAGATGCCCTTCTCTTCACTGTTGCAGTATTCTTCACAGAAGGGATGTTTTGCCAAGGACAGCCCAATGTCTGGTCAGTATATCAAAGCCTTTAGACCTAGCATATGTCATACATCTCACGTATGATCCCCATATAGGATGCAGGGCATAAAGGTGACATGGACGCAGTTACCCAGAACTGAATTGCCCCAGAACAGAAAATTCTCCATAGGACAAAAAAGTCCATTTACATCCAGACGAGAAAATGCAGATGGAAAAGGGAGACCCTCAGCCAGGAGGGGAACCAAAATAAAATCCAAAGGAAAAAAAGGGATTTGGAGGGAGAGATTGAGTACTGCAACAGTGAAGAGAAGGACATCTACTATTATGGTAAGATTTTACACAACTGTAATGTATCCTGCTATATCGATGTTGCAGTACTCTTCACAGTATGGAGAGTATAAAATCTCAAGAAAAGGAATGGGAGATGGAAGGCTGGGAAGAACCTTCAACAAACCCATGTAGAATGGCTAGAGAAAAACCTGCTCTAGTCCTAGAAACCATGCCCAGTGTACAATGCTTAGTAAAGATATGCACTGAAGAGCAAGCAGCAGCTTCAAGGATGGAATTGGTGCCCAACCCCTTAAAAAGCACCATAAGAGGCAGTGGCCCTAGTACAGTGAGCTGTAATGGAAGTACACATTTGCCATGAAAAGAATAACAAAATGAAATGGCCTTAGAAATCCAGGTGGAGATGGTTTGCTTAGAAACAGCCAAACCCAATGTCCTGGGATGAAAACAGGCAAAAAGCTGGTCAGATTTATAAATGGCCTTAGTTTTATCAAACCTGAGCTGTCTGTGTTACTCCAAGGTATGTACAACCTTCTCACTAGCAGAGTGAAGAGAAGGAAAAAAAGAAGCAAGTTGAATTACCATAATTTGGCATCTGTGTTTTCCCTTTCATTCTTCCTCACTGATGGGTCCTGGATCCAACCCTTGGATCCAACTTGGCCACATTTCCAAGACTTGGATCCAAGTCTCGAGCTCCTCCATCTTCCTATAATGCACTACACCATCCCAAATTCCCCAGATCGAGTTTGCTGCTCTACTGCCTACAGAGTTGTAGAGACAGAACAGATACAAGAAAGGTTGAGGCTCAAACCTGAAACCTGAGGGTTCCAAGATCATCCAAAGATCTTCGTAGAAGTGACAAGGCCAGAGGATGTCTGGAAGGAAAGGGGAGGAAGAATGAAATGAACAATACAGATGCCAAGTTATGGTAAGTACATAACTTCTAAGTCTGATGTTGTCCCTTTTATTCTTCCTCATTGATGGCTCAGAACCCCCAGCTATGTAACTCTTGGGTGTCCCTCAAGGAAGGATATGCTGGAACACTGTCAGACCAAAGGAAGCCCTCCTTCTGGACAAAGTGTCTAAAGTGGCTGCAGCACAAATATTGCCAAGTGAAGCTCAGGAAGAAATAATAGATGAAGTAGCCATAAATCTGGTCGAATGGCCCCTAGGAGGACAAAGCAATTCCAAACCTTTCTGAGAATAAACCAGTGAAATACAATCAGTAATCCATTTAGCCAAAGTAATTTTGAAACTGCTTGACCTAAATGGTTAGATGAGAAAGATATAAATAGTTGATTAGCCTTCCTGTACCTTTTGTTTTGTGAAGATAAAAATGTAGTTGTCTAAGAACACCAATAGGAAGCATATATTAATTCTTATTAGTAAAGTTGGGAAAGAAGACTGGCAATTGAATAAATTGGTTAATGTTAGTTTCCATGGCCACTTAGGCAAAAAGGAAGGGTTTGGTTGTAGTGATATTCTATCTTTATGGAAAACAATGTAAGGAGGCTCAGTAGGTAAGGCCTGGAGTTCAGAAACTCTTTTCCCTGAAGTGATAACTACCAAAAGATTGTTTTCCAAGAAATAGACTTTATGTCACCATTATCTACTGGTTCAAATGGTTTATAAGTCAGCTCCTGGAGTACCAATGTGATATCCTATGGGGGAGTAGGATCTTTTATGGGGTATCTAAGAAGAACAAGTCCTTTCATAAAGGCTTTACAAAAGCTGTAATTTGACAGAGAGAAAGATTAATTTCCAGTATGAAAACCGGATATGACACCCAGCTGCAACTTGATGGTAAATAAACTAGCTCTTTCTTTAAAAGAGTACTGAGAAAAGAAGAATGGAGTAGGAGCTGAAAAGGATCAGTGTTCTCTTAGAAGCCCATATTGAAAACCTGGGCCTATATTAGATCACCGAGCGCTTAAAAAAGCGAACAGTGATTAATCGACCCTATGTAAGCGAAAGCTTACAATTTCAAACTGTCAGAACAGCGATTTTTTTCCCTAGGGAAAAAAATCGCTGTTCCAACAACAACAACAAAAAAAACATACTTTAAACATTACATTTAGTGGGGGCTTTACCCCCCTACTTAAATATACCAACTCCGAGACTGCACTACAGTGCCAAAAACGGCAAAGTAACAAAGCCGCCAAGTGAATTCTTTCCCAGGGAAAGAATTCGCTTAAAAGCCACTTCGATATTTTACCGTTTCAGGCTTTTCAGTTTGACCAAGACGCATTCGAAAGAATGCGTCTTCGGTCTTCTAATAGGGAACCGAAAATCTCTATTACAAAGCTTTGGAAAGAAGACTGGTAACTGAATGACTGGTTAATATTTGATTCTGTGGCTACTTCAGGCATAAAGGTAGGACTGGTTCAGTTTAATAATAGAGAAAGACTCTCCTTCTCCATAAAAAGGGTTAGCCAGAAAGGAAAAGAAATAAATAGTAGTCCAGTGTTCGAAATGGAAACCCATATGGATAATTTATTTATTATTATTATTTGACATTTGTTAGCTGGGATAGTCTGACTGGGCCAACAGAACCAATTTTCATTGGAAGCTCAGGAAGAAAACTCCAAAAGCATGCAAATATAGAATGGCAAACATAACCATAGTGGTCAATACTTTACAATAAACTTTTCATATGGCCAGAAATGGGAAGGGGGAAGAGAGAGAGAGAGAGATTAGGAGACTACCTTATTATGTCAGGATAAGCAGTGAAATAGTAGAGGTCCTGAACCTGCTGGCTAATGTCATGAGCAAGGGAAGTAAACATACACTGTCTTACAATCACTAGAAATAGAGAAACCATATGGTCAGTTTGAGACCATGGAGATCGGGATGCTGGTTCTCCTAAAGGTGAGATAAGAAATCCCAACTGGGCTCCAGAATCCATGGAGGATATTGCAGATCAGACCTGAATGAGGAGAACCACACTAGATGAGGCTAAAAAGAGAGAATGAAGGTAACATATCACTACAACTTGTTTGACTTTTTTTTTGTAGCAACTTCAAGATCACTGGTAGAGTGGAATAAGCATAAAGACCGGGGGGGGGGGGGCAATCGCAAAACTGAGCACCCCTGTGGAATTCCCCCAGAGGGGGAACTAGAGAGAGGTATTTGTTGTATTTGCAGTTAGGGAGGAAAGCAAGAAGGATGTAACAAGGGTGGCCTCAACAGCTAAAATCAGGTTCTCAACTGCCTGACTGAGGGACCACTCATGAAGAATCAGAGTAGACCTACTGGGTCTGTCTGCCACAGTGTTCGATTTCCACAGCAGTGTGTGTTGCAATTAGAAAGCTGTTTGGACAACGTGCCTATTACCAAACCCTCATGGCCTCTCTGCAGAAGGGATACGATTTGTTCCCTCCTTGTTTGTTGCTAGACTGTTACTGGTATTCTGTCAGTGTGCATTGCAATGATCCCCAGAGGAAGAACATCTGAAAAGGGCTTGCAATGCAAGTATGACAGCTCTCAACTGTAGGACGTTGATATGCAACATAGTCTCCTGGAAAGTCTGTGCTTTGGGCCATCTTTCACTTGACCTACCTCCCCTCTCTGGATGGGAAGTGTCTGTTGTCACTGTGTCACTGTGGCTGTCTGTGTGGAGGGTAGAAGAACAACCTGCCTAGAAACTGGATATTCAACTGGTTCCACTAGCAAGGATGATGTTTGTAAATTGGTTTTATGGAAGAATTAATCTTGCTGGAGTGGAACAGAAGTGACAGCGAGACTCACACTTGATTTCTAACCGACGTGATGCAGTGAAGAATCAAAGATGCTACCTGGTTTATGGTATTCAAGTCAGAACTTAAAAATCCCAAAAGTACAGGGGATAGATTAGATCTTGCCAGTTTTATAGTAATGCCCAGGGATCTGGAGATTTGAAACAGGTAATCCCCAGCTCGGAACAGTAGATACCTGGTTGGAACAGTAAGATATATGAGAAAACTTCCTGGGGGCTGTGGTGGGTCTGAAGGACGTAGCTCTGAACTAATAGCGACTGTCTCCCAGCTGGAAATGCAATGTACTGGGTCACCATTTTTATATAACGTAACAGTACATGTCTTGAAAAAGTATACAGTATGTCCAATCATCCTTGCGCAGAATGGCTGGAAAGGCTGGACTGTGAACTTCTGGAACTTTGACTTCTCTACCCCATAGATAATTTAGATCCAAATGGGGAAAGGGAAAAGGTAATAACCACAGGATATTATACTTAGCACCCATGCATTGTCTGTTATGCTGGCCCTGGAGTCCAGGTATCATGAAAAAAACATCCCATGACTGCTTCCATAATTGGGCAGTTGGACAGCGCTGCAGCAGTGTCTATAGGTCAAAAAAGTCCGCTGGACTTCTGGTTTTGCAGAGCTCCTCTACTTCTGAGGTCTAAGCTCTGACACCTAGCCTCCAGGAATGCCTGCATCCAGAAACAGACAAGCAGATACAGTGGGTGCATCCACAGAGTCACCAGAGTGCAAAATAGGCAAGAATACCATGTTGGTCTGACTCTGACAACCAACACACCACTTCACCTCCCAAGAGACTCTGTTTGGCAAGTAGGAAAGAGATTACAGGAAAAGACCCAAAGAGTATGTTATAACACAGCTCTTGTCACCATGGATCTAGTGTAATGGGCCTGTAATGGCCATCCAGATGGTGTAATTTTGGCCAATTTTAGTTCTGGGAATGAAACAATTAGACAGAATGTCCAACAATCCAAGGTCTGCAAGGAAAGACAAATGGTAGCCTAGGCCAGAAAAAACATACTAATTGAGCACCTGTGTAAGTCTTGACTGGGAGGAACTGACCTAACCTCTATGCTGAAAGGCAACAACAACAAACAATGCGGGCGTCAGATCAGAGGAAAGCTGCACCAGTCCAACAGCTTGAATCTGAAGGAAGGGGGGGACTGAATTTGAGAAATGCTCAACACCTACTCATCGGATCCTTGACTTGTAATCTGAAGAAGTCTTGTTAGAAACTGCACTGGCACAATAGTTCGAATCTGAAGGGAGTCCTGATCCAAGAACTGCCTTAGTCTTGCCTGTCGGATGCAGGGCTTAGGATCCAAGGAAGCAACTATTACTTACCCAGAAGCTAAGCTTTCCGAAGTCACATGGACTCCACCAAGTCCAGAACCAGGACCTGGGTGGGGGAATGGGATCCGAAGCAGATCATGAAAGCAGCAACTCAATTAGTTTGGCAATGCAAAGAAATTTACTATTGGCATTTTGAATCCACTTCGGTTGACCGTTTAGAATGTCAATGCAAAATGTGGAATTTGGAATGCCGAAAAGTAAACCAAAGCAAAAATGAATACATCGACAACCATGGTTCGATGTATTCGACATAAGAGGAGGTGATGCCACTCACCTCCTGCTATGCACATTAATGTACCGTTAAACTGTACAGTCAACGGTACGTTAATTCTACCGTAAAACCATACAGTCAACAGTACATTAATTGTACTATTTTGCAAGGGAGCTACAACCACCCTGCACCCCCCCCACCCCCTGCACATTAAAATATACCAATTCCGAGATTTCACTACTGTGAGGAAATGGGCTAATTCCCAGTCCCTCACTAAACCACAATCCCCCTGCACAATGTCGAACCCAAATGCTCGACTTACACTACCCATTCACTGTAGTGTAGTTGATTCATTTGGGTTTGACATTCTGCTGACTTAAAAACTGCAAGTCGACCATATACCGGTCGGCTAATGCAGTTTCAAGGTTTTCAGTGTATATATATATATATATATATATATATATATATATATATATATATAGTTTAATTTTTAGTGTGCTTGTCAGGTTGGCCAACAGGCGTTTCGGTGACATGAAGGGGATATATATATATATATATATATATATCCCTTTCATGTCACCAACCTGACAAGCACACTAAAAATTAAACAAAGAAAATACACTCACACAGGGAGCTTCACCCCTCACACCCTCCCTATGTAGGGGGCTGTGCCCCTCATATCCCCCCAACTAAATATGCCAACTCCGAGATCACACTAGTGTGGAGGTAAGGGGCAAAGGTCGACATGCTGGCCAACGGGTTACTTACCATTAGTTACCCATTGCTGTATCGAGCAGTCAGTGTTTTGTACTGTCTGTGTTCTCGGCTCGATCATTTGAAAGTCGGGTAAGTGACATGAAGGGGACCCATATATTTATATATATATATATATATATATATATATATATGGGTCTACTTCTGTTTATCGAAAAACCGAAAGCCGAACTCACTTCAGCGAAAGTGCACTTAAACAAGTGCACTTTCGCAAACACCAATTCACCGAATCAAAAAAAAAAACACGCTACAAACACATTTTTGCAGGGTGGCAAGCCCACCTGCACCCCCTACACCCCTGCTACTTATATATACTAATTCCAAGATTGCACTACAATGGGGAAAAGGATATATTTTCTTATCACCACTTTGCTGTGCTTCTGTGAATCGGTGTTTGCGAAAGTGCACTTTTGTTTAAGTGTGCTTTCACTAAAGTGAGGTTGGCTTTTTTTTTTTTTTTTTGAAAAAGTGTTTTTTCAATAAACAGAAGTAGACCCATATATACATATACACACACACATATACATTATGTGTGTGTGTGTGTGTGTGTGTGTGTATATATATATATATATATATATATATATATATATATATATATATATATATTTACACACAGACACATACATACATGTACATATATACATACATGCACATACACACATATATACATATACTGCAATTATGAGCCCTGAAAGTTGCTGTAATAGGTTTTTGAGTTAGCATGCATTTTCTGAAGGCTATGAAGTCTGAAAGTCAAACACAGATCATTACTTAGTGAGTTCAATCCTCAGCATTTTGCCAGTAACCCATACCTTTTAGGAAGAAATGCCAGTAATATGTTTCAAATAATCTGAACAGTCTGCTAAAATGTGGACAGCTGAGAGGTATGCATCTGTACATTACAATGGGAAACAAAAAACTGCCATAAATTGGATCCGAAGACTTAGGATCTGGTCTACAACGTCTTTAGCTCTGGATTCAGTCAGAGCATCCTCAAACCTTTGTCAAATCCGAAGAGGGAAAAATCCAATATTTTTACCACCAGATCCGATGACAGCCGAAGAGGAGTAGTCTGTAGATTAAATAAAAGGACTTTGAAAGCTTGGATCCAGTAGAATAAAGTAAAATGTGAAATGGATCCTCCTTGAATGGCATTTAGTCCTTAGCAAAGGGCTTGGGTCCAGAAATGAAAGATCTGTTAAAGTTTCTATCAGATCTGAAGGGAGTCTGGATGCAACAGACCTCAGATCCAATACCATACCTCTGAACATCTCAACATCTTAGAGCAAAGAAATCTGTGGATAGTCTTTACAGAAGAGAGATATTTCCGCCTCATGCAGGACTAGAATTGAAGTGTTGCATCGCATGAAAAGGTATTAGTCTTACTCTGTCTCTTCTGGTAAAGACACTGAACAATTAGAAATTCTGAAGGGTCTCAATTGTAGTTGGGGAACTGAAGCCCCAATAACTCTTTAGGTATAAAAACTTTATTGTTTTTGTTCCAAGAGAGGTCTTTTGTTATGTCTGGTAGCGTGTGGAGGTTGAGTCCGCAACAGACATAGTAATTTACTGTAAAAATTCTAAAAGTCACTCTTCTCACTTGATAATGTAGGAAAATATATACATCTATTTCAAAAATAAAGAACTTTAAGTAATGAACTACTGCAGTTAGAAACCCATAAAGGGAAAGGGTAAAGAGAAGTGGAAAAGTTCTGCCCCATCTAGGATGAAAGCAGGCTAAGAAAAGACAACCGGACTGCCACAGGCACACCAGAGACATCCCCTTACAAAATCAGAAAGTGGATAGACAAGCCAGAAGTGCATTAGCATGAACTGTTTGAATTTGATGAAGACGAAGTGAAAGACGATCAACATATTCTGACTACCATTTTAGACTAAATCACACAGAGTCCAGCAGATTAATGGTAGCAGCGCTAGCTTTTCTACCAAGGGAGGAAAGAAGATGAAGAAAAGTGAGAAGCTTGAAGACTAATAGATAATTTTATGTGAACAAACCTTCGAAAAGCTCAAGACTTGAAAATCCTTTGTCTTACCAGGATGGTGGCAAACAAGATCTAGGGAGCTTGGGATGGTTTATTGCATTATGGGAAGAGGGAGGAGCTTTAGACTTGGATCCAAGTCTTGGAAATGTGTCCAAATCAGATCTGCCTGATTCAAGGACAACTCATTGACCACCTTTTTTGTTTTTTTAAACACCTTTATTGAATTATCACTTGTGACATAGGCAAATTTACATTCATATAAAAGTAAGCTATAATTAACAAAACAAACATTATACTTCACATATATTCCTATATATCATATAACCTAACAACATTACAAAAATTATTCAATTCCTGCCTTCTTTTTTTATTAAACAAGAAACATCTTTATTAGACCATCACTTACTACATAGGCAATCATACATTTATATACATGAAAATAAACCACACCAACACAATCCTAGTTGTAAGCATTTTACATCAAAAACCATATTGACACACACTGAGTTGCAAACATTATACATCACTTATTATCTACTCAATCTTTTTCAGTCAAACCTTACATAGCTCATTTAATTTCTACCCCTTTTAAACTGCATTCCTCCCTTGTATGTATTGTTCCCACAATTCCCATTTTTACTATGTAGTTTGCTCCTACCCTTTTCTAAATATCTCAATTCCAGTTGTTTTATCTCTGTTACTATATTCACTACTTCTAGTAAAGTTGGTTTAGATTTTGATTTCCATTTTCTAGTAACTGCTTTTTTGACAGCCACCCATTATTAGACACAGCAAGGCCTTACCATGTCCCGGCAATTCCGATTCTGCATCATAGCTCAGAAAAATCACCTTCCTCATCAGACCAATCTGTCCACCCAGCATCTCTGAAATAGAAATATCCAAATTTACCCGTACTTGGATGACTGCCTGATTCAGGCGGACAGTCGAGAGTTGCTGCTTCAGCACCTGACATTTGTAAAAAGCCTTCTAACTTCATTGGGGTACACCACCAATGAAAAGAAATCACAACTGGTACCCAGTCAAAAAATTGTATTCCTGGGAGCAAGCTTGGACACAACTTCCCAGATGGCATTCCTCACTTCAGAAAAACAGGTCTATCTGGCAGACTACTTCAAACAAATGGCCACTAGAACCCAGCTATCTGCAAGCCCTAGGGTTAATGACCTCATGTATTCTGCTAATTCCATATGCAAGACTGCATATGAGGAAACTTCAGTGGTACTTAAAAAGTCTTTGATGCCAACATTCTCAGGACCTGGAAACAGTCATTCCTATCATAACTTGTCTAAGGACAGAGTTCTTTGGTGGGCAGAAGCATGCGACCACAAGGGACTGCATTTTACTAAACCCCATGCCACCCAGACCCTAATCACATACGCATCAGATTATGCATGGGGGGCTCACATGGCAGACAAATGTATTCAGGGCCACTGCAGCCCAAGGCAAATTCTCCTGCACATCAATCAAAAAGAGATGCTAGCTGTACAGAATGCCCTGACAGCTTTCAGATACATACTCTTTCCAGGACAACTGCTGATAAAAACAGACAAGGCCACAGTTATGTGGTGTATCAACAAGTAGGGAGGAACTTATTCTTACCCACTCTGCAGGTTAGCCATGGCCTTGTGGAACACGGCCTTGGACAACCAAGTTCATCTAGAAGCTCAATTCCTGCCAGGCAAACAAAATTCACTAGCAGATGACTTAAGCAGAAACATCCTAGACCCACACAAGTGGAAATTGAAGCCCAGCACCTTTAACCTTCTGATCCAGAAATGGGGGACCCCAGAGGTGGATCTCTTTGCCTCCCCCAACAACCACCAGTTAAGCAAATACTGCACCAGGAACCTTCACAGCAGGGCTTGGAAGGTGGATGCCCTATCCTTTCAATGGGAAAACCTCTCAATCTATGCATTTCTCCCTCTGCCCCTTATCTGAAGAGTATTACTCAAGATAAAACAAGACAGGCCAAGGACAATTCTGATTGTCCTGGACTGACCACACCAGCACTGGTATCCACTCCTGCACAGCCTGACAACAGTGCCACCCTGGCACCTACAACAGACCCCAACCATGCTTTCTCAGCAGGAGGAACAGATTTTGCATCCACAATTGCAAACCCTAAATCTTGCAGCCTGGCTTATTCCTTAAATACCCCACCAGCAACCATAAGCAAGCAGGTGCTGGACATCATCCTTGAAGCCAGAAGGCCAAGTACTAGGAAATCCTATGCTGAAAAGTGGAAAAGGTATTGTTCTTGGATTCAGTCTAAAGGAAAGGACACAGCACTGCCCTCCTTACCTCTAATCCTGGATTACCTAGCGGAACTACTACACAGAGGCCTATTCTTCTCCTCTATTAAGGTCCATGCCTCTGCCATTTCGGCTCACTACAATACTGAGCCACCTCTTTTCTCTCACCCTCTCATCAAACAGTTCCTGAGAGGGGCAAACTTAAGGCCACCAAGGAGATCACCCACCCCCACTTGGGACCTTAACTTTGTTCTGGAAAACTCACGCTTCCCCCTTTTGAACCTGCTGCTTCAGCAGAGTTAAAATTCCTCTCTTGGAAAATAGCCTTGCTTCTAGCCATCACTTCAGCTAGAAGAGTGTCTGAGTTACAAGCACTGATGGCTGTGGAACCCCTCATTATTTTCTATGCTGACAGGGTTTCCTCAGAACTAACCCTTTCTTTATGCCTAAATTGGTGTCGTGTGGCTTTCAACCAATCCATCCATTTGTCAACCTTCTTCCCTAATCCTCAAAATAAAGGGGAAATGATTCTGCACTCTTTGGATGTGCACAGACAGCTCAGGTTCTACCTTGATAGGACTAAGCCTTTCAGAAAATCTGACCAGCTGCTAGTCAGCTTTGCAACAGGGGCAGAGGGCAAGGCCATTTCAAAACAAACCATTTCCAAATGGATAGCACACTGCATCCATTTCTACTACAAGCACCATGGAAAACCAACCCCTCAGGGAGTCAAAACATATTCCACTAGAGCTACATCTACCTCTACAGCATTTCTCAGGGGAGTCCCTACAAGGGACATACTTGAAGCTGCTACCTGTAGTTCTGTACACACCATCATCAAGCATTACCACCTGCCTATCCCTTCTAAATCCAGGGCAGGATTTGCTACAGCAGTCTTGCAAGGCCTACTAGCCAGCCCCAACTCTTCTTGACTGCCTCCACAATTTCTCAGCTTTGGGAATCAACTCGTGTGATGACTGCAACAGTGAAACATGAAGAACATAGTACAGTTGTGTACACTTATCATAAATGCAGATGTTCAAGTGTATTCACTGTTGTAGTCCTTGTTTCCCTCCCTCCAGCCCCCTGGTTTTCTCTATCTCTTTATCTCTCCTCTCTATGGCTATTCCTACTGGTATTGGTATTTACTTTTTACTGGTGGTGTTTTCCCCACCATATACTAGCTCCCTATTTGGGGGCTCCTAACATTTGGGGCAAGAAAAACTGATGTAATGGTGTCATCTGCCTGTTTTTATACCCCTGACGACCTGACGTCATAGAAGAAGTGACAGCATTCGACACAGAAATACTGTCTCTGGTATTCAGGCTGACAGAGGACTACCTGCAGGCAGATAACCCAGATGTGATGACTGTAACAGTGAATACACTCGAACATCTACATTTATGGTAAGTGTACACAGCTGTACTTTCCCAATTACTTCTTTCTCCTCCATCACACCGCCATCATTTGCTGTCTGCTGGAGTAAAAATTTTATGGAGTATACTTAGGGTGTAGAAATATCTGTGCAAACATTTCCAGCCAAAAATCCAAAATCTTCCAGATTTTGTTGCATATTTGGATCTTTTCCTTTCTAGTTATTTGCTCCCAATACCTTGGTTCTTCTGCCAGTTTTCTCCAATAAATTCTAGCCCTCTCTTGCCTATTGTCTATATCCCTAACTGTGGTCATTCCTATCGGCAGAATCTCACTTTCTCCAATCCTATGTTGGCTTAGTTCTTAGAAAACTTTCTGCTACTTTATGGATATAATATTCTTTATGATTATTTTTATTCTCTTTAAAGGCCTGCATCCAAAATCCCAATCTCTCCTTGTTTCTTCAGCTTCTCCCCATTTCATATCATCCCTTTCCACTTTGATATATAGTTTTCTGCTTGTGCTATGTATAGGAATCTTCACTGTGTAGCTCTGAAATACTCCTTCAAATTGGGTAATCCCAATCTGCTCTATTCTACTGGAAGAATCAGTTTATCCCACTTGACTCTTGCCATCTTCCCATCCCAGATAAAGTCCTTCAGCTCTTTATCAATTGCTATCCACAACTTCTCCTCTGGTTGATAAATGTATGCCTGACTTGTGTATAAGACTAAAGGGACTAAAAACATTTTAAACTGCTTGTCTTCAGCTCTTTATTAATTGCTATCTACAACTTCTCTTCTGGTTGATAAAAATATGCCTGACCTGTGTATAAGACTTGTTGTTGTGTCTTTCGGCTTTTCCCGGTTAGGGGTCGCCACAGCGGAACTCCGGTCCGCTAATGATTGGTAATTGATTTTTATGTGCCGAGTTACCAGCCCTGACGCACAACCTTCAACGAAGGTTCACCCATTTACGCATGTCTCCACGCAGAAGACGCTCTAGCTGAGAATCGAACCGGACAGCGTCTTACCGTGAGGCAACAACGCTACCACAGCACCACCACCGCAGATTGACCTGTGTATAAGAATAAAGGGACTAAAAACATTGTAAACTAGCTGTATCTTATTATCCATATCCATATAACAAAGCTTCCATTTTCTCGGTTTTTGCATTATCTTTTGTTTAGTCTCTTCCCACATATCCTTAGCTGCCATACTAGAATAATTTTTAATCCATACTCTTAAATACTTAATTTTAGCATGTCCTCATAAATATGGATATTCTTGAACCAGTTTGTGTGTGGGTACATAATTCACAGCTATTGACTTTGTTTTTTGTTTTAGCTTCATTAATTTTGTATCCCAAAAAGATTTGAAACTGTCTCAAAATGTAAAACACTGTAATGTCTCTTTCTGGTTTTGTCAGGTATAAAATATCATCAGCAGCAAATAAAGACAGTTTTTCTTGACTACCATACCAATTATATCCTTCAATTTCTGAGTCCCTTATTTTCTTTGCCAATGATTCTAAATGTAATGCAAATAATAAAGGGGAAAGAAGACACCCATGTTTGGTTCCTCTGCTCAAGCAGAAATTATCAGAGAGGACCTCACCCGCTTTAATTTTCACCTCTGACCCTCATATATCCTCCTAATCAACCTTATATTTTTTTCAGGAAATGGAAAAGCTTTCATTGCCCTGCTCATAAAGTCCCAGTTTACTCTGTCAAATGCTTTCTCTGCATCAAGACCCACCAACAAAAATGGTATTTTCTTATAATCTGCTTCCCTGCGGATCATCAATGTTTTGTTAATGTTGTTATATGTTTGCCTCCCCTCCACAAAACCATATTTATCAGTTTTGGCATTACTTTTGCCATTCTTTTAGGCATTACAGACACAAACACTTTACAATCATGGTTTAGTATTGAAATGAGCTTGTATGAAGCAAGATCTAATGGATATTTACCCTCTTTAGGTATTACAGCTACCACTGCTTTCTTCTAGGACATTGGTATTTCTCCTCCTCTTAAAATACTGTTAAACAAAACCTTCCAGATCTTTATAATCTTTTTTCCTGCTAGCTTCCAAACATCCACAGGAATACAATCTATTCCTGCGGACTTTCCTGTAGATTGGTTATACATCACAATATTTATCTCATCTCCTCCTATCTTAACCGTTAATAATTGAGCCTCATCTACTTCTAACCCTGGCATATTTAATTCTTTCATAAACATTTCCATTTGTATCTTTTCTTGATTTTCATATTTCTCTGCTTTATACAGACTTTCATAGAATTTCCAAAATACTTCTAATACCTCTATAGGATCTCTTGTTAACTTCCTTGTTTTAGGCTCCCTAAGTTTGTCGATGGCCCTTTCTACTTTCTGTTGCCTGAGTAGTCATGCTAAAAGTTTTTGTGCTTTAGTGTTATTATCAAAAAACAGTTGCTTAACAGCAATCTTTCTAAACTCATACATATTATCGAGGTAATCCCTTATTTTCTGTCTATCATTCTACAGTTGATCCTCTTTTAGTTCTGTGAAATTCTCCCTATTCTGCAATACTTTACCATTTGTCTGCAATACTTTATCATTTGTCAGTCCTTCTAAATAGTTCTTGTTACTTCTTAACCATACCTCCCTTCCTTTTATTTCCACCCAGTTTTTAAACTCCACCTTAATCTTAATTTTATCCCACTCCTTAGCTATATTTTTAGAAGAAATTTCCATCTTGTATAATCTCCACTACCCATTCCTTAAATTCCTCTCTTTTCAACAGATAGGTGGGAAAGCGCCAATGTTTCATTTTTATTTCATTACCCTGTGCTTTTATTTTAGCTATGATTAGAACATGATCTGAAATAGTTATTGTGTGAGTATCAAGACCTTCAGTTAAATGCATATGCTCCTGTGAAATGTAAATTCTGTCTAGTCTAGCCCATTTTTTATATGTTAGGGAATAATATGTAAATTCACTACAAACTCCTATTACTGAATTCACATCTTTCATGCCAAATATCTCCTTTGTTATATTTTCCTTTTTGGGCCCCCTAGACACATCTTCAGTGCTGCAAATCAAATTCCATTCCCTACCTATAAGTAATATTCCCTGCTAAAAACTGATTATTTCTAGGAGAATTTTCTTAAGCTCCATCATAGCAGTTTTAGGTGGAATGTAAATATAAGTCAGTGTAATAATCCTCTCTTTCCAGTAGCCCCTTAGCACTACAAATCTGCTATTATCTTTTTTTATCTTCTTCTATCACTACTGGAGCTCCTCTTGCAATTAATATAAGTACTCCTCTTTTCCTTTGTCCCAGGTATTTCACTGAATAACCATCCTGTAAACCTTTCTTTATCAAACTCACATGCAGTTCACTACTCTTTCTTTTTGTATTTATCTGTGAGGCCATTTACATTTAAAGACATTACAGAAAGCATCATTGTATTAAAAAAAGTTATTATTCTCACCTTTTATGTATAACACCTGTTTTGTTAAATGTCTAGTTCCAGCTTTTCTGTTAGATGCATACAGTCGCAGGTTGAACTTTTATGCAGTTGTTTTTTGTCATATCCATTTAAGCCTAATCACATCTTATAAAACTTTTGTTTTATTGAAAGCCCTCAAACAAACAAAAAAATACTAACACACAAAATTATGCATACCTTCAAATATTGAAGTTTTACCCTCCTAATAGGAACAAAAGTCCCAAATTGCCAGCCACACTCACAGACTTGAGTTAACATACAAGAAAGGTTATCCATGCTAAGATACATGGTGCAGCCTGTGCTTTTACTAAGTGCTGACTGGTTTGTTGTCTTATCTTTACAGCTCTTCCAGCTGGGAAAACCTCTGAATGCTTTCAGAGAACATTAACTACCTTGGCAAAGCCCCTGAATGCTTTCCAAGAATATTATCTCTTAGCCACTTTCTCTCTTCCTTTTTTATCTCAGCCAATCACTCTCCACTAGACTGTAGCCACTTTATATCAGATTGTCTCCATGGAAATATGAGAACCAGGCAGCCAGTTTCACTTTATCAGATTGTTTCCATGGAAACATGAAGACCAGCTGCAGAATTGTTACTGAGCATGCATGTATTTGCTAGAAAAGTCTCAAACTATCTAATATTCTTTTTCATTTACTTGGTCTCTCTTAAAACTTGTTACTAAATTAATTCAAAATTATTTAATCCAGTCATTCCCTCATGCATGAATGAGAGAAAGCACATCAATTTTCTTTTATCATGCTTTTTAACAAGGTTTTTTACATTGCAGTGCCTACATTTCTTAAAATTTAACAAGAAGAAACAGAGAAGAATGAGAAAAATAAAGAAAAAAAGAAGCAGCACATGTTTACAATCCCCATTACACTTACAAATAACTAAAAAAATACTTTACAGCTTGTAAAGAAAGCCACACATATCAAAAAATAGTACTATTTAAGAAAAAATCTTCACCTACAGTTAACGTTCTCCCTACCAAAGCACTTTTTCAAACATTAATGACATGAAGTAAGGCATATGCTTTAGAGTCCTCCACAAGTCTAACAAATTCTGAAAAGTGCAATATTTCCAGATTTTCTTGTTCTATTTCACAAATATAATTATTGCATTGTAATCCCACATTAACATTTTCCACTGAAAATTTTGAAAAAGATTTCACAGGTACAGTCCCTCTATGGTCTTTATTACCAGAAGATCAAGAAGCAGAATCTCGTTCTGTTTCACAGCTTACTTTTTGTTGGACAATCTTTTGTATCTCTTCTTTGCATGTACTTAATGAAAAAATGATTTTGTTGCTCCAGGGAAGAATACCTTGAAGACAGCTGGGTACAGTAGTTTGAATCTCACACCTGAATTTCACATTCCCTGAATAGTGGAATAAATTTACTCCTCTTCTGTGTGGTGTATAATAAGTAATCAGTCTCCACAAACACTCTGCTGTCTCTCACTTTTAGAACTTTGTCCTTCTGCCACAGTTTTGTCATAATCAACTCCTTCTGCTAGTAGGATTGCATTTTTACTATTAAAGGTCTAGGTTACATTCTTATAGCCAGGTTTGGAGCATACACATTATGTGCCCTTTCAGCTAACAACTCCTGCTGTGGAATACCAGTCCAGTTGTTTATTTGTGTTTTCATAAAATGAATGAAGTCTGTTCCTTCCATCTTCTCTGGTATAGCTGAAAATCTCAGGTTTTCCCTATGTGCTCTTTCCTCTAATTCTATTATTTTTGAAACATCTCTTCCTGAGCAGTCTCATATTCAGACAGTCTTTTTTTCATTTCACCCTCTAATTTTTGCAGGTTTATCATCTCATCTGAATATTTGTTTAAACCTTCTTCCATTTTTTCCAGCTTTTTGTTGTTTGTGTTGATACACTCCATTAGTGTTTTATTTTAACCAGGTCTGTAAGCAGTTGTCTTGTATCTTCCTGTAGGGTATTGTATTTCTCTATTACTGGCATCCAAGCAGTGCACTTGTAAGACAGTTACTGAAATTTACCCATAAATGCAAATCTAATGGCCTGCGCAGCTGAGTTTCTATTTTTACACTTGGAAAGTTAGAAATAAGCTGTTACTCAATGTGCAGCCATCTTGGAAATCAACTCATTGACCACCTTGGGCATAAAAGGATCAGTACAAAGGGACATCCTGTTCTTGTGGGGAAAAAAAGTGATGACCATAAGAGCTTGAAGCTCAGAAACCCTCCAAGCTGAAGTAAAAGCAAATAAAAAGAAGTTATGTACTCACCATAACGTTCCATCTGAGTAGGTAAACTTCATTTTTCAGCAACCTGTGGGTATCGGATCCATATCGGATCTGAGCCAGCAGCTTCAAACAGCTAAGATCCGAGCTCCAAGCTCCTCCCCCTTGCTCATAATCCCCTGCTATCCCTTCCTGACCTCAGATCGAGTTTGCTTAGTAACACAGAGCATTACAACACAAAGGATCACCTGCACATCCTAACCTAGAGTTATCCAGAAATGAAGGGCAAGGAATCCTTTTAGTACACACTATAGGTTAGGGGGATGGAGGGGGGGGGGTCGGTTGCTGACAAATGAAGTTTACCTACTCAGATGGAATGTTATGGTGAGTACATAACTTCTTTATCTGAAGTAGTTAACTTCATTTGTCCATCAACCTGTGGGACAGAGTCCCCAGCTACCCAATCCTTGGGAGGTCCTCATGGAAGGATATTCCGGAGCACTGCAGAGCCGAAGGATGCTCTCCCTCTGGAAATTATATCCAACTTGTAATGGTTAATGAACGTATGAGATGATGCCCAAATGGCTGCTGAGCAAATGTCATCCAATGACACTCTGGACCAAAAGGCAGCAGAGGTAGAAATCGATCGAGTGGGCATGGACTCCTTCGGGTTCAGGTCGGCCAGAACTCTTATATGCAAGAAGTATACATTGGGAGATCCATCTGGACAATGTAACTTTTGATACTGGTTTTCCCAAAGAGGGTTTAGCAAAGGATACAAAGAGTTGCCCAGATTTCCTGTGGTCAGCGGTCCTGTGCAAGTAGAACCTCAATTGCCTGTGTACGTCCAGAGAATGCAACTTGTATTCATCCTTGTTCTGATACTTTGGAAAGAATACTGGTAAATTAATAGATTGATTGATATTGGGCTCTGAAGCAACTTTGGGCAAAAAGGAGGGATTGGTCCTGAGAGAAACTCTATCTTTATGGAAAACCAAGTATGGTGGTTTGGCGCAAAGGGCTTGAAGCTCCGAAACCCTTCTGGCCGAAGTGATGGCAATAAGAAAAGCCGTCTTCCAAGATAAGTATTTTAGATCCACCGAAGCTGCAGGCTCAAAAGGAGGAGCTGTCAGGGACTGGAGAACAAGAGTTAAATCCCATTGAGGAACTGCATCTTTAACAGGAGGCCTCAAGAGGAAAGTGCCTTTTAAGAAGTTCTTGCATAATTTGGAAGAGGCCAAGGGACCGAGACCACTTCCCACATGATAGCTGGAGATTGCGGCTAACTGGACTTTGACCGTAGAGGAGCTAGCACCCTGGTCGAATAAGATTGACAAAAATTCTAGCACTGCTGGTAACGGAGCTGTAAAGGGGTCTAAGTTTCTGTGCTCTACCCAAATTGAAAAGCGTTTCCATTTGCTATTATAAACCTTTCTCGTAGAAGGCTTGTGAGCGGCTACTAGAATAGCCTTAACAGAGGACGAGATACCGGGAGTCCTAGCTATTACTGGAACTGGATCAACCAAGCTGTAAGCTTGAGGTTGTCCAGGTTCGGGGTTGTTAATCCTAGTGAGTGAGAGATCAGATCCGGAGTGGGATCTAGAATCCATGCGGGATTCACTAGATGAGACCATAGACATGGGAACCACGCTTGACGAGGCCAGAATGGGGCTATGAGGATCACTCTGCTCCCCAACCGATGGGCTTTCTGCAAGAATTTTAGCATTAGGGGAAGCATAAAGTAGACCAGATGGCCAAACATGCATCAGAGTGTCTCTGGGGGATTCCCCCGGTGGGGGAATTAGAGCGAAGTAGTCGCTGCACTTTGCGTTTGAAGGAGACGTGAAGAGATCGCAGCAAGGTTGACCCCACTTGAGGAAGATTTGCTTCGCTACTCTCGGGTTCAGAGACCACTCGTATGGTGAAAGGATGGTTCAACTCAGCCTGTCTGCCAAGATGTTCGACCGGCCCGGAATGTGCATCGCTATGAGAAAGCGGTTGGTGGAGATCACCCATTCCCAAACTCTCATGGCCTCTCAACAAAGTGGGTAGGATCTGGTTCCCCCTTGCTTGTTGATATACCAGACTACTGACATGTTGTCTGTCTGAATTGTAATTGTCCCCAAGGGAAGGAGGGCTTGGAGTGCTTGCAACGCCAAAAGCACCGCTCTCATCTCTAGGACATTGATATGCAACAAGGTCTCTGAATGGGTCCATGTGCCTTGGATGGTTCTGCCCATACAGTACCCCCCCACCCGAGGCGAGAAGCGTCCGTGGTCACCGTGGTTAGAGGAGGGGACATAGAGAAGGGGAGCCCTTTCTGGAGGCCCAGGGACTGGAGCCACGAGAATAGGGCTTTCCTGCAAACCCTGCTGAGGGGGATGGGTGAACTCAGTGGATGTTGCAGGATGGAGCACTGAACCTGCAAGGTCCATTGTAGTACCCTCATGTTCAAGCGCGCTAAGGGTAGCAGGTTGATTGTTGCCGCCATGGAACCTAGAGCCCTCAGGACCAATTCCGCTGGAGGAGCCGGGGAGAGTAGAAGGGCCAGCACGTGAAGCTTTAGTGTTTGAAGCCGGTCTGGAGTTAAGAAGACTTGCAAAAGGTTTGTGTTTAATCTGGCCCCAATGAAGTCCAAGATCTGGGTTGGTTGAAGAGAAGATTTTTTGATATTGATTGTGATTCCCAGTTGGGAGGTCAAGTGGAGGAAGTAATCTCTGGTTGAACACAGTAGATGCCTGGTGGGGGCGGTTAGGAGCCAGTCGTCCAGGTACGGAAAGACCTGTATTCCCTGGAGTCTCAGGTGGGCCGCTACAATGGCCAAGACTTTACTGAACACCCTGGGTGCTGTGGTGAGACCAAAGGGAAGGACCCTGAACTGGTAGTGGCTGGCTCCTAGCTGGAAGCGGAGAAACCTTCTGGATCACCTGTCCATCAAAATGTGGTAGTACGCATCCTTGAGGTCTATGGAGCACATCCAGTCGTTCTCCTGCAGGAGTGGGAGAATGAATTGAATGGTGACCATCCAGAACTTTTCTTTGGCCACTGACAGGTTTAGAAAGGACAGGTTAAGGATTGGTCTTAAGTCCCCTGTCTTTTTTGGCACCAAGAAGAACCTGGAGTAAAAGCCTGATCCAGATTGGTCTGGGTTTTTCTAGCAGCTAGAGTATTTCTGTGGCTGCTGCCTCCCTTTGATTGGGTGGAACATCGGGGAGGCTCCGGGGCTTGGGAGGGAGATTGAGAAAGGGGATCTTGTAACCTCTGGATATGATTCGAAGCACCCAGCGATCTGTTGTAATGGACTCCGAAACTGCTAGGTGCCTCGAGAAATGCCCCCTCCGCCTGCCTCCAGAGTGGAGCAGTCGGGTAACCCTTCAGGGTTGCTGTGCGGGCTGATCAGAAAAAAGTTCTCTCGACCCGAAATTCTTCGGTCCCCCTCTGCCTCTGGGCTGGCGTCCACCCTGTCCTCCTCTGCCTCTGAAGGACGAGGGGTCCGGAGCGAAACGGGACTGTTGAGACTTCTAGAACCACATCTTCTTCTGTCCCTTTTGGTTCCTAGAGAAGGACCTCTGGGGAGCAGAGAAGCAGACTCTGACAGCAGACAACGTCTTCCCGTCTTTCTCGCTCTGGACCAGCATGTCGCGTACGGTCTTGCCAAATAGCGAAGAACCGTCAAACGGGGCATTAGCGAAGGACGCCTTGAAGGGTTCTGCAAAATCGCAATGGCGGAGCCAAGCATGCCGTCGTAAGACAATGCCCGCTCCGCTAGCTCTAGTGGCTCCTTCTGTAGCATGCGAGAGGAGCCATATAGAGGTGTTCGCAATGGATTTGAGAGTGGCCATTTGGGTTTAGAATACTTTCTTATCCTCGGCCGACATGGACTCTGGGGGCGACCCGGCGTATTCTTTGATGAGATCCCGCTGGAGTCGTATCACATGTGCCATATAATTCAGCGACCTTACAGAGAAGGTGGAAGAAGCAAACATCCGCTTTCCCAGGCGGTCCATCGTCTGAGACTCCTTGTCTGGAGGATGGATCGAGGAACTCTCCTGGGCTAGTTCCTTTCTGGTGGCGGCCACCACCAACATGGCATCTACAGGGGCACCCTTGCTCCAACACGTCCTATCAGAAGGGGGGCTGAGAATTTTATCTGGTCTCTTTGGAATGGGCTCCACAGTGTCCAGCTCCTTCCATGCCCTGGTAGTAATCAGGTCTACCAGGGGATCTGCGGGAAGGGACACCCAAGAGGTAGATGGGCCTGCGTCAAACGCCTCCAGAAGCACAGACTCATCAGAGGAAGGTTTTTGGGCTGACCACCCCCCTCTAATTCAAAGCACTTCCATGATGTCTCCGTAGGAGACGTCTTCGGGAGGTGACCTTGGTGAACCTTCCCCTTCCTCTAAGTCTCTGTCTTCTGTCAAGGACTCAGATGAGTCCAAGTGCCTCCTCTTGCACTTACGTTTGTGAGGAACCTCCTCGGGGGGCTGTCCAAAGAGGCCTCACCAACCACATCCTGTTCCTCCAAGGGAACTATCTGGGATGTAGGCGCAGCCTGTCACTGGGGCCGGGTGATGGAAGGTAGGCCCGTCTCAGAGGGAGTGCAGGGTGGAACCGTAGCAAGAGCCTGGGGCCTCAAATCCCTCAACAATACCCGCTCCACTACATCGAACGCCGAAGGAAAACTGCTCTCTCTGACAGCAGTCCCCCCGGATCCGATGTGTGGATTGGAGCCGGTGCCGAAGCAATCGGATCAGAAGGGCCAGTATGCTCCGATCGAGATGGAGCCGAAGACACACTGACACCTCCGGATCCAAAGCTCAGCTCTCGGCTCCGAGAGCTCGGATCCGAAAACGGACACGACAAACTCGAGGGTGCCGTTGGCACCGAAGTACGAGGTACCATCAGCGCCGACACTCCCCCGGCTCCCATGCTACCCGGCTCCGAAGGCTCCGAACCCCGGAAGTGGGTCAGAGAAGGAGCAATCAGGGCAAAAAAGGGGGTCGAGCTCCCCCCCGGAGGGGGGGGGGAGGCAGGAGCACTCCCATCTGCAGCTGGGCCTGGAGGAACCTACGCATCATCCAGTCCATGTCTGCATCGGACAAGCTTTGGGTTGATCTAGAGGAGGCCACCGAGGCGGGCTGGCAGTGCCGCCTCGATGACCTCGAAGGCGGCTGGGTCTCCTCCTCCTCCGGGGAAAAACAGGGTGAATGGAGCTGGGAAGGAGAAGGTCCGGAGACCCTGGGAGAAGCTGCTTGCTTGGCCGGCGGGGCCAAGGAGGAAGACTCGGCCCGCCGCTTGTGGTGCTTCTCTTTTCTCCTCTCCCTCCTAGCTTCCCTCTCCTCCTGGCCTGCGGTGGGAGGGTGAGTCCTGGCCAAGGGAGCAGTGATGGAAGGTGGCACTGCCGTGGCCACGGCAGGTGCCACGGAGGGAGAGGAGGACGAAGTCGAGTCCGGGGGCAACAGTTTGCCAGAATCAACTTCGACCTCCTGTCCCTCAAAGCCCTGGGGTTGAAGGCTGCACAAATGGTGCAGCCTGAGGACAGGTGGTCACCCCAAGGCAGATAACACACCGAGTGTGGTAATCCGCTGGGGACAGCTTATGGCCACACTCGGTGCATTTAGAAAAGAAGGCTTTAGGGGCCTCAGACATAACTAGGGGAAAAATTACACTAGGCCCAAAGACAGATACGCCTTCACACACACGGGGGGAGGTAATTTAACTAAAATTAACTACAAAAACAGTTAACAATTGGAAACTAACTAAGGAGCAACACACACAAATTTTTACTGCTATAATAGAAAAAGGAATGGATTTTTCTCACAAAAATGATCTACTCCCACGCCTGGAACTCGTTCAGAGCTGCTGACTGAACCGTGGCAAAGGAGATCTGAGGTCAGGAAGGGATAGCAGGGGATTATGGGCAAGGGGGAGGAGCTTGGAGCTCGGATCTTAGCTGTTTGAAGCTGCCGGCTCGGATCCGATATGGATTCAATACCCACAGGTTGATGGACAAATGAAGTTAACTACTTCAGATTAAGACATTTTCCAGGTACAACGTTGCAGAGAAGCTGAACCAGCAAACTCAGCTGGAGCCTGGGTCAGTTTTTCTAAAACAAAATTAATGTCCCAAGGAGAAGGAATAGGTTTCCTTGGAGGCCTTAGATGCAGGACACCTTTAAGAAACTGACCTCAAAGTGAGAAGCCAAAGGAGGATGAAAGGGCAAACAAGCAGAAACTGCTGACAAATGGGCCTTTACAGAAGAGTAGGCCAAGCCAGACTAGAGCAACTCATAAATAGAACACAGCCAGAGGGACCCCCAGTGAAAAAAGGATCCTGGTTATGAGCATGGCACCAGACAGAAAATCTCTTCCATTTGGACATACAAGACTTTGTGGTTACAGGTTTCTTGCCTTCTGTAAAACCTCAAGTACATACTCAGTAAAGAGGTTCCTAAAAGGAATCTAAACCCTATCACCCACAGCGTCCACTGAAGAGTGGACAAGTGAGGATGGATGAGGTACCCCTTGTCCTGTGTGAGGTGCTCCAGCCAGTGAGGTAACTTATGATTGCCCCTGGCCAGATGCATTAAAAGGGAAACTCATGCTGTCTTGGCCAAAAGGGTGGCTTAAGAAAGATTTTTTTTGGGGGGGGGGTCCAGTTGAATTGGTTGGCGCAGTGGTGCAGCCCTTAACCTTGTCACCTCACAGCAAGAGGTTCTCTGGTTCGATTCTCAGCTGGGGTGCCTTCAGTGCAGAGTTTGCATGTCCTCCCTGTGTTCGTGTAAGTTTCCTCCGGGTGTTCCGGTTTCCTTCCACATCACAAAGACATGCATCTGGAGTGTTTCTGCCCGGGCCTCCATTAAAAATTGGCTCGTTCCAAGTCAGACTTTCCTGGTAAACAAATGTTAAATAAATAATTAGGGACAGATTAGAGGCAGAGCTATGCCCTTCATCTGATCATATGTATGTGCTCCCACAAACACAAACATACATACTCCGAATGCACTGCATACAGTTACTAAATTACTTACTAGATCTTCACTACAGGTTGGCAGTGTCTTTAGCACTGAGCAGTCTTTCATTTTTAAAAAGACCACACTAGTTCTTGATTTCATGTCTTCTATACTACTGCTCCATTTTCACTCTGACATCTCCAGGAAGCTCTCTCCCTCTCATTGTTTCTAGAATCAAGCCAATGAATGAGAAGAAACTGGAGCTGTCTCCTGCCAGAGAGGAAGAGCAGAGTGGACACAGATGCAAGACTCAAACTTAGAGCAATTGTAAGGTATGAATCCTGGGGAATGGACTGATGTGCAATACCGTTGCATGCTGATTACTACTAAAAGAAACTAACTTCAGGAGACTGGACTGCTAAGCAGATGAGTATACTTTCTACTATAAAAAAAGATACATTTTCAAGATTAATTTGATTAATTTTTCATTTCACAATTAAAAAAATAATCACAATTTCTTTGCACAATTAATCAACAGCTTTACTTGGAATTCTATATACTAGACCTTTAGTCTATGTTGTTTCTATTTTTATGTAGTGTTTCATTAAAACTCACTGTAACAGATTATTACATGTTGTCTAATTTTACTTTAATATTTTTCTTAGAAATCTGTGTATTAGAGCATTACTATATGTATTTGTATTCCCATTATTTGGAGCTTTTCTTCCCAGGCCTCTGCTGACAAGGTGCTTTTCTTGTCCATTTGGGCTATTCCAGTCAAAATAAATAAATAGTAAAGACTCCTCAGTGAGCATCAAGCAATTGCCTGAGATACACTTCCTCAGACAGGACAGAAAGAATAAATTATTATAAATAAATTCCTAAATAGCCTCCATTCTACAACATCTATTATTGCTTTTTTAATGATTCTGATGAATGGAGAGCATTCTTTAAGGCCTGAGGAGATAGGTTTAAACACACACCTGGAATCAGTGCTGGAATATGGAGTGATAATTTTTCTGTCTAAATCTGTACAGTAGGTTAGGGACAGTAACTCCAGTTAGGCAAATTACAAGATGTTTGAAGAATGGTTGGCGCAGTGTTGCAGTGGTTGCGTTGTTGCCTCACAGCAAGAAATTCTCCAGTTCGATTCTCGGCTGGAGTGCCTTCTGTGCTGAGTCTGCATGTCCTCCCTGCATCCGTGTGGGTTTTCTCTCGGTGCTCCGGTTTCCTCCCACATTACAAAGATATGCGTTTGGAGCATTTCTCCCTGAGCCTCCACTGAAAATTGACTTTGTTGCAAGTTGAACTTTCCTGGTATATAAATGTTAAATAAAAAATGAATAAAATAACTAGTCAAAACTTCTATGTAACAGTGCTTTTACACAGTTGCGTACTCTGTGCAAGGTTAGTTACAACTGAATCTAAGTAGAATTCTAGAAGATGATCTACTATCCACTCTGCCACACTCTACCAGGAAATCGCTGTACTCAGTGGCAGTTTGCTTTCTTACTGGCAAGAAGAGTTTCGGTCACTACAGAAATGAATGCTCTCTGGGATCCTTGGAGGTGCTATGCATTTGATGCTAACTAGGAAACTTTGGCTGTCTGTCAATACAGTCCATACAAAAGTAACACCCATCCTAGAAAGATTATAGTAAAACAGCTCCTATATCTATTTTCTGTCCCCAGTTTCAGCAGCAGGCAGCTTTCTGATCACAATCAGCCTACTAGATACTTTGCAACCTAGAGTCCACTCACTCAAAGTCAAATCTCTGGAAAACTCAAGGTATGTCCCATGAAAAACGAAAGTCACTTTATTCATTCTCATTAACAGTGTGGCAAAAGCTACCCATTCAAAACAGCACCAACAGTCCCAGGAAAAAAAGCTCCATGGTAAGTAAAAAACGAGATGTCAATTTATATAATAGTTCAAACCAGGGAGCTGTCTCGGCACCAAAGTCACGGAAGTTAAACCATAAAGTCACGGAAGATAATCCACAAAATTCAGATAATGCAGATAAAATCCAGAATAAAAGTAGAACGTAAAAATGTACAACTTTTATTAACATAGGTGAGCGCTTTCGCTAAGTAGCTTCATCAGACCTTATAACCACAGGAAACATCCAGCTCTTATATACACATAAATATACAAGCCCGCCTAAAAAACAATTACTAAATAAATTAATTAAAATGCATTCTTAAAGGTAAAGGATACAATCAAAACAATTCTAACATAAAAACAACTATACAACCCAACACCCAACGGGATAATGACGAAAATATAAATGTCAGAAATAATACAAAAATAATACAGAAAGAAAAAAGCGCATACAAATATAAAAATGTATAAAAATAGGCATAAAAGACACGAAATATTACATCTTCAGTTAACCTACAATAAGCCTCTACTAATGGATGGTTAAGAGGTACAAAGCTGCTCGGTCGCCTCAAATATGAATCAGGTCTTGTACTATCTTCAGTGTCACTAGTTGAATTACCATAAATAAATTTAAGCATAACATCTCTACAGAATAATTTAAAGTCTAAGATGGTACCTGCAAGACAACTAGGTCGAGAAGGTATAAAATTCAGACCTTTATGCAAAACATTACTCTCATCTTAGACTTGAAATTATTCTGTAGAGATGTTATGCTTAAATTTATTTATGGTAATTCAACTAGTGACACTGAAGATAGTACAAGACCTGATTCATATTTGAGGCGACCGAGCAGCTTTGTACCTCTTAGGTTCATAGGTTCATAGGTTTATACTAGGCTATCTGCCCTAAGGCATTTATAAGCCTAGCCCAAAGTTTTGTGGCTTACGCCACCCCTTATATGAAAAAATACTGTGCCCATTAGTTTGTTGTGCCTCTGTCCAGCAGTGACACAGAGATGATTCCCGGGGTAAACCTACGATCTCCCATCCACAGGTCAAGATTTCTCTTGAACAGAGCCAGCGAGGTGCTCTGCCTCACATGGACCGGGATTTTATTCCACAGCATAGGGAGTCTCTGAGTGATAAATCTATCCCTCCAGCACATCCTATTTATATCCGTGCTAAGGTTTAAGTCGCTTGCTCTAGTGGTTTTGGTGGATTTGGATTTTTTGAGGTGGAGCATGTCCATTAATTCTGGGTTGGACATGGCCTTGTATGTCAGGCACATGTCACCTCTGAGCAGACGGTATGCGACTGTATAGAGCTGGAGTTTCTTCAATCTGGCAGCATATGACAGATTTTGGAGTCCCTTTATCCTTTTGGTGAGGAACGTTTGGGGTCTCTCCAATTGCTGCCGATGTCGGGTGAGATACATCCCGAATGGGGCATTGTACTCGATCATTGGTCTGATAAGTGAAGAGTACAGGGGAACAATGACCTCACTAGATCTGGATGTGAATCCCTTCATGATCAGGTGGGCAATGTAGAAGGTCTTTCTAACCACTTTAGCAACGTGAGTGTCAAAAGAAAGGCCACTGTCAACCTGGGTCCCCAGGTCCCTGATAACCTCTTCTGTGCTTAGTGGATTGCCACCTATATGGTAGCTTGGGGTTACGTTGTTTTTCCCGAAGGGTATGACTATACATTTTTTGGCGCTTAACTTCAGGCCATGGCTCTGGCACCAGCTATCTGTTTCCGTGAGTCCCTTCTGAAGAATATCCGTGTCCAATGCACTTTCCACTATGGCCCAGTTTGCAGTCGCCTGCAAACTTTGTCAGCCAAAGTCCTCCCATGTTGGCCTGTACTTCTGAGAAGTAGATGCCGAACAATAGGGGCCAAGGACCGAGCCCTGTGGGACACCACTTGTGACCGGCTTGGAGTCTGACATAGCGCCAGCAACTCTAACCCTGTGGGTTCTGTCCTTAAGCCAGTTTGCAACCCATCTTGTGACATATGGGTTTACATTTAAGCTGGTAAGTTTTTCTACAATACCCGAGTGGGGTATTGTGTCGAAGCCTTTGCAAGGTCAAGGTAGGCTGTATGGACTGCCTTTCCCTCATCAATGGCCTTGGTGACTGTTTCAAGAAGTCGACCAAGTTCAAAAGGCATGATCTGCCCTTGACGAAGCCAAACTGGGTCGGGTCCAATGTCTGCAAGTCCCCTATATCTTTGTTTATGAGCTCCATTATGATCCTCTCCATAGCTTTGCAGACTAGACTTGTTAAGCTTATGGGGCGGTAATTACCAGGGTCCATAGAGGCACCGCCTTTGTGGAGTGGGACCACAGTTGCCGTACGCCACTCCTTGGGCACGTATCCTGTGGTAAGGCTGAGATTAAACAGCTGCCTTATGTGCCGGTTTAATTCCTCATTTAGCTCGTGTAGCACACAGCCGGGGACACCATCCGGTCCCATTGATGCTGTGTTTTTAGCTTTAGAGAGAGCAGCTTTCACCTGCGCATTTGAGATGTCTGGGAGGCTACACTTCGCTGGGACAGATATCTCTCCTTTAGGGGAGGAGAGGGGGTGAAGTTTGCACTGAACCTGTCTGCCAGTATGTTGGCAATGTCTGTGGGTTCAGTGATTTTTGTATCATTTTGGACTAATTCTGAGCATATCTGGGAGTTTCTACCCAGGTTCCTAACATAGCTGAAAAAGGCCTTATGATTGTCCTTTGAATCCATGGCAATTTTTCTCTCAAAATTGGCCTTAGTTGATTTTATGAGTGCTCGTATTTTTTTACTAATAATGATCAGGGGTGACTTCCCTTTTATGGATTTTGTTCTATCATGTAATAGCTTTCTCCTCTTATTGTAAAGTTTGTTAATGGCTGGGGTCCACCAGACTGGACGTTTGCCCTTTGTGGAAAGAGTCTTGGTTTTATTCGGGATTGCCTGATCCATGCAGTCATGGATGTGTTCATAGAAGGCATTTGTAAGGGCTTCCGCAGCTTGGGTTGTGGTTTCCACTGGCTCAGGAGCCTTGAAGGATACCACACCAGTCTTGAGTAGTGTGAAGTTTGCTTTAGAGAAGTTCTTCACTGTGGTCTTTTTTGTTTGGGGTGGGGGCGGGATGTGGATTTCCAGTGAGATTAGTTTATGTTCAGATCTCACCAATGAGGGATATACTTCCGGTGTGGAGCATTTTGTCCCCATGTTTGTGATAATGAGCTCTAGTGTATTTTCTCCTCTCGTGGGAACAGTGACTAGCTGTTCCATGGCATTTGAATTTATGAACTCCAGGAACCGTTGGGCTAGAAAGTTAGGGCTTGAGTAATGTTCCCAGTCTATATTCGGGTAGTTGAAGTCACCCAATATGATGGTGTTTGGAGATACATTTATACCCTCCAGTGTCTTCAGGAAGGCTGTGTGGGGTTCCTGAGTTTGAGAGGGTGGCCTGTAGCATGCTACAATTTGTAGAGCAGTTTTGCCTATGGTTAGTTGCACCTGGATGGTTTCCGAAGCTTGCGTTGCCACCAACCTGGAGGTGTGGGTATCCTTTATGAATATGGATACACCCCTCCTTTTGTGGTGTGGTCCGGGTTTTGGGGCCGGAACGCATGATATGAGGTAAAACCTAATAGTGCCGGGGTGCTCTCAGGAGCCTTGAACCAGGTTTCAGTTACAGCACAGACATCAATGTTCTCCATACTGAGAAGGGCCTCGAGTGCGTGCATTTTGAGATTTAGACTTCTGGCATTGAGCGGCATTACCCTCAGTTTCTTCCCATTTTTGTTTTCTAGGGCGGTAGGTTTAGAATTTGAGCCTTGCCTAAAAAAGGCACTATGGGGGTGGCAAGAGCCTTAGCCAATATCCGGAATCCCAGGGGTGACAAGTGCAAGCTGTCCCTTGCGAAGCAGTGTGGCTTGTCAAGCATGTCAACCCAGGCAGACAGACACTGGATCCCCTTTGAATGACACCAGACATTAAGCCAATTGTTAAAGCTGATCATCTTGTCTCTATATTGTGGCATCATTCTTGGTGAAGGAAGGATACTGCTCAGGGTCAGGGTCATACCTGCCTGGGCTACATAATCAGAGAGCTCCTCTATGTCTCTTTTCATGCAGTCCAGGGAGGTACGTCTCAGGTCGTTCACACCAGCATGGACAATGACTGTGTCATATTTGTACTTGCCGTGGAGTGACCCGAGTGCTTGTGTTATGTGGCGGATTCTAACGCCCGATAGGCAGCTTACTGTGACCCTCTCCTTGTTCAGCCTGGTGAGTGGGACGTCAGTGTGTCTGACTATGGAGTCACCTATGACAAGTATGTTTGGTGTTGTATTTGGCCTTAAGGGCTGTGACTGCTTTGCACACTGATTTTGTGGTTTATGTGTTGCTTGTGGGGTGTCTTGAGGTAGCAGTTGTTTGGGTGTCTGCTTTGGAGGCCTCTGCTGTTTAGGTAAATTTTTACTCAGAGCCTCCGAGTATGTCTTTGTTTATGTTTTTGATTCAGTGGTGTGGTAGCATTATGTGAGGCTGGTTTTGTGGTGTGTGTAGTTTCCTTCTCCTCCTGTCTGGTCTTGCCAGTCCTGAGTTGAGAGAGCTCAGCCTCCAGTTTGGCTAAATAGCTGCATCTCTCGCAAGTATTTGTGTTATGTAGGAGGAGGAGAGGGTTGTCTGTGTACATGAGGCAATTGTAACATTGCCTCAATATTCCCAGATTTACCAACTGGGCAGAAGAGGACGCCACCTTCCATTAGTAGAGGCTTATTGTAGGTTAACTGAAGATGTAATATTTCGTTACTATAATGATAGAACAGGTGGTTTAAGAACATCTTTGAAACATAATTTGACTTTTAAGGAAAGGAAAGCACTTTCTGCCTTACAGAATAATGATACTTTAGTAGTCTGACCTGCCAATAAAGGCGGCCGGATAGTTTTGATGGATACTGTCAAGTATGAGAATGCAATGTATAGGATGTTAGATGATGCAACATTTTATCAGAAAATTTCAGTCCTTGATGTACATAGGGTTATTAACACAGTTAGAGATGATATAATTGATATTAGGAGAGCTAACCTCATCTCTGAAGATATGTTTAAGTTTTTAAATGTGGATAATCCCTTAATTCCTATTATTCAGGGACTCCCGAAGATACATAAACATCCCACTGACCCCCCAATGAGGCCATAGTGGCAGGAAATGGTTGTGTTACAGAACCACTCTCCCTTTATGTAGAGAAATATAATTAGTTTGAATTCTACAGTCTTAAGAGATATGAAGCAATTCTTGATAGACCTTTATCAGTACTTGAAGGATGTTCCGGATCCAAGTAATATAGCTTTTGTTACTATGGATGTAACATCTTTATTCACTATGATACCTAATGATTATGACATTCAGTGTGTCAAAAAATATCTGGGTATACATAGTGATTATTCCTATACACAAATAGACCTTATTTGTTTCTTTTTAGAAACAGTACTCAATAATAATGTGTTTATTTTTGGGAAGGATATCTATCTACAAAAACATGGCGTAGCTATGGGCACATCTTGTGCCAATAGCTACGCCAATATGTTTCTAGCTCAATGGGAGGATGATGTATTATTTTTACAATCCCAATTCAATGAAGACGTCCTTTTTTATAGGCGTTTTGTTGATGATTCGTTTATTTTATGGGGAGGTTCCCAGCAATCGTTTTGTGATTTTTTTGAAGTTGTGAATAGTTTGACCAGTTGTCTGAGCTTCACTTATAAATTTTCGTTTGATTTTATTGAATACCTAGATGTGTTTGTTCAGACATAGGACTCAGGTATTATTAATACAGGAGTGTTTCGGAAACCCTGTTATAGGAATTCTCTACTTTTTAGGACAAGTATGCACCCAGGTTATGTATTTAAAAATTTGATAAGAGGTCAAGGTATTAGAGCCTCAAGGATGAATCCTTTGGATTCAGGCTTTCAATGTGAGCTGTCTAGGATTTGCGACAACCTCTTAACAAGGGGTTATTCTCATACAGAGTTACAAAGACAATGGGAAGATCTGGTTTCATTGAGGGAGACGAGAGTGAAACCCTATTTCAGTCCAAATATTCTGTCTACTGCATCTGCTTGTGACAGAATTGTTAGGCCTGTTAAAATTCCCCTACATTATTCTAGTGACACTAGTTTTGTCACTAAACTTTTTCAACAGTATTGGCCGATTTTGTTAGTTAATGATGATATAGGGAATATTGTAGGTGAGGTCCCTAGATTTAGATTCAAGAACCACAAGAACCTTAAGAGGATGTTATGTAATAGTCAACAGAGTAAGGTAAGCGTGGATTTTGGTCACACTGATCATGTAAATTCTGTAGGTACATTACTACCAGGGAGGATTTCCTTCATCCTGACTTGCATAAGAGCTTTAGGTTTAGAGGCCATCATAACTGTTTGACCCCACATGTGGTCTACCTTGCTGAGTGCAGCCACTGTGGAGCATTCTATGTGGGAAAAACAGATAGGGTCCTACGAGACAGGATGAGGGAGCATCTTTATAACATCAGGAAGAACCTCCCTAATAATGCCCTATCTAAACATGTTAATAGTTTTTGCTCACAACACACCTTTGGCTTTAGGGTCACTGAATCCATTAATGTTAATATAAGAGAAGGTGATGTTAGGACATATACAGAGTATAGAGAAACTTGTTGGATCATCACTCTACAAATGGATAGGGGTCTAGGGTTAAATGAGAAAGCATCCATTAAGCCTGCTTTAAGAAGGAGGAGACTGCATAAATAGTTGAACTGTAAATATGGTTATATTTGTTTTATATGATATGTATGTGTCTTTTATGCATATTTTTATACATTTTTATATTTGTATGCACTTTTTTCTTTCTGTATTATTTTTGTATTATTTCTGACATTTATATTTTCGTCATTATCCCGTTGGGTGTTGGGTTGTATAGTTGTTTTTATGTTAGAATTGTTTTGATTGTATCCTTTACCTTTAAGAATGCATTTTAATTAATTTATTTAGTAAGTGTTTTTTAGGCAGGCTTGTATATTTATGTGTATATAAGAGCTGGATGTTTCCTGTGGTTATATGGTCTGATGAAGCTACTTAGCGAAAGCGCTCACCTATGTTAATAAAAGTTGTACATTTTTACATTCTACTTTTATTCTGGATTTTATCTGCATTATCTGAATTTTGTGGATTATCTTCCGTGACTTTGTGGTTTAACTTCCGTGACTTTGGTGCCGTGACAGCTCCCTGGTTTGAACTATTATATATAAAAGCTACCCATTAGTATTTTGCTAAACTGTTAATGTAACAGTTTGGCAATTGCATAATTTAATTCACATTTCCCCACACTAGTCCACCAAAATTAGGTCTGGAACCTAAAGTGACATAATCACCTCCTTCCTACCCACTCATATTAATGCCATAAACATGGCTGTGTATGTTTAGTCTTCACATTAGGAAGCAACTTTGAAATAATTTTATTTCTAAATGTGTGAAACAGCCTTTGTTTTTTGCATCTTTATAGACATTATCCTTAATGTGTTTTTAGGTGTTTTATTTTACGTCTGACTTGCTCTTTTTAACAATACTTACAGATGGAGTCCACAACACAAAAAAAAAAAAAAAAAAAAAAACAAGGGGAACAAGTTCTTTCTTGATATGAAGACTGGAAAACATGGACAAGGGCTACATGCAGCACTGAAGTTAGAAGAGACTGAGATCACACGTGGACTGCAACAAACCAAGCTCCCAATATATTCTTGCTTTAGATGGCTAGGTGATAGAGGTTTTATATATATATATATATATATATATATATATATATATATATATATATATATGCCTCTGTTTTATGTGTGCATTGTTTAGCGTGTGCATTGTTTAGGAACATAGGAACAATACTAAACAAGTCATCTGAAAAGGCTGCAGAGACAGTGGTCACTCTGTGTACACTGCTTACCCTGACCTGGTCACGACTTTTGACATTATCCCAAGAGGCCTAGACACATACGTCTTTAAGTAGACACACTTAAAAGTTCTTGCCTCCCTTTAGGACTACTTAACAGTGTCCCCTTCTCAAATCAAGCAGGGCCATACATGATACCCTGGTTTAAGTTTATGCATGCCTATCCAATCATCAAAATTAGCCTAAAAGACAAAGTAATAGTTTGCTTGAATTGTAGTGGCAACTAATTCCATACGGTGGGAACACGTTGAGTTACGATCCTGTTCCCCCAGCATGTCTTGTTTATTTGTTAATGTAAATTTAGGTCCTTAGTATAAGTATTTGGAGAGCCAGTGGTTTTGTGAAGAAATAGGAGGTCAAATAAGATTGGGTCTTTCATTACTCAAAAAGTAAGACATAGGTCACCATGGAACCTGCGGTAGGCTACTAAGCCTAAGGAAAGCTGTTTTAATCTGTCAGGATAGTTGAAGGATTTAAGGCCTTTAATTTTTGGTTAAAAGTCATTGGGGCCTTTCCAGTTGAACAATATGCTTGGATTTGTACATCCCAAAGGGGGCAGTTGTTTTGATGATGGGTCTGATAAGGGAAGACTTCAATGGTAAGGTGATTTCTTTGGATCTTATTCCCTTGGAAGCCAACTGGACTAGATAGAATGATTTCCTGACTATGGTGATAACATGATTATCAAATGAGAGAGAGTTGTCCACATAAGTACCCTGGTCTCTTATGGCTGTATCTGTTTGAAAAAGAGTACCACTTACAGGACATAAGGTGAGAACAGCTTTACTGCCAAATGCTACTATGCTGTATTTATCTTGAGGCTATTTTCAGTACACCAGGTATGTATATATTCAAGCCCTTTTTGGAGCAGTTTAGTATCAGTAGATGAGCAGATAACAGTGTCCAGCTTGTAGTTATCAGCAAACTTGGTCAATCACAGTTCAAGGTTATTGGTTTGGATGTCTATAAAATGAATGCCAAACAGGAGTGGGCCCAACACTGATTCCTGTAATACCCCACTAGTTACAATTTTACATTCATAGAGAATATTAATAAATGTCACACTTGGGATCTGCTGGATAGCCAGTTTGCAATCCATTGGACAATGCAGAAATTTACATTAAGTTTGTCTAACATTTTATAATACCGATATGGGGAATAATGTCAAAAGCCTTGACTAAGTCAGTGTAAGCAGTATATACAGAGTAACCACTGTTCACTGTCCCTGCAGCCTTTTCAAAGAAGTTTACTAGATTCAGGAGACAGGAACTGTCTTTCACAGAAACACACTGACTGGGATCTAGATCCGCTCAGTTGCATCTAGATCCGCTCAGTTGCCTATGTCTGCATAACTGAGTTCTGTTGTAATATGTTTCATGACTTTGCATACAAGGATAATGAGGCTGATAGGTCTATAATTACTTGGGTCCATTGGTGACTCCCCAGGCATCAAAGACAAACCCTGTGGACAGGCTGAAGCTGAACAGTTTGAGAAGGCTAGGATAATGCATACCACGCACTTTTGAAAAATACAGCCTGGTATATTGCTTGATCCCATAGAAACATTGTTTTTAGCCTTTGTCAGGGATTTTAAGACTTGCTCTAAGGTAATTACAGGGGAAACTAAATTCTCTGGGGTAGTGGATAAAACAATATGGGTAAGTTGGGTAAAGTTAGCACTAAATTTATCTGGTAATATCTTTGCTATATCCTTGGGATCGGAATGTGTGACATTATTATTGGAGGAGCTCAGCAGATTGCTGTATGTTATTCCTTAATTTCCTGAAATAACTGATTTGTAGTTTCCTTTGGTATCTTTAGTTACATTAAGTTTCTTCTCTGTTTGACAAAGTGTTGTTAAGTTCCTTGCTGGCCTGTTTCAGTGTGGTCTTGAGGTAGAGGAAAGGAGATTTCTCACAACTCTTCATTTTTTTCCTTCTTTTGTTATATAGTTTATTAATATGGGAGTTCCACCAGAGAGGCTTATTCTTGAACTTACCATTTTATTTAGGATGACTGCATACAACGTTTTCTATGCAGCTCTTTAGATGCTAGTAAAATTTAAGGTGAATGTGGAACCCTCTCAGTTAGGTCCTTCTGCAGGGAGTTTTGAGAATTTTGCATATGTCTTCCACAAGATGAAATAGACTAGCCCTGGAGAAGTCCATAAAGGTGATTTCATGTAGTGGTTGGATGGTAACTTTAAGCCTGACAGAGAAGGTAAATGATTTTTGGTCAGACTTAACAAGGGGTGTTGAGATGTGTGATGGGTTGCAGGCAAAAGGTAGGTTGGTAAGGGCCAGACTAAGTATATTAGCGCCTCTAGTGTATAGTTTTACAATTTGCTCCAGTGAATTTGTATTAATAAAGTCTAGAAGTTCAAAGCATACCTGTTTTTTAGAAGTGTAAGTGTGCCAATCAATGTTTTGGCAAGTAAAGGCCCTGAGCAGTAAGGTATTTAGTTTGATATGGGTATTAAGGTAATTTCCATGACCTTTGGGGGACACTGATGGGGATCTGTAGCTAGCAATTAAATAATAGGTGTTTTTTGGTAAGAATGCTTTGTATCTCCAGTAGCACCAAATTAGAATTGTGGGTAATTTGACATACGGTGATGGTGTTTCTGACAAATACAGATACCCCCTGCAGTTACCCAAGGACCTGAAGGTAAAACAGGCACTAAACCCTGGTATAGAGGAAGTGCTGTAATTACACTGACAACATATCTTAGTGAACATTTACTTTAGCTTTTGGGAGTAGCATAAATGTAGTGGGATTTAGGGAATTTTATAAGCTTTGACGACAGACCACGGATGCACACAAACTGCTGCAACACCCCTGGAAGTGATAAAAACTGTTCCAGAAAGGACACAACTACTCTACACTTTCTTCCAGCCTTGTAAGTCTGAAAAATCTGCTGAACTGACAAAAAGAAACAACTTATTCAGAGGTACAGCTATAATAGTAGGACAGTTTCTTGGTCTTCTGACAGTGCCTGTTACAGAATGATTAACTGAATCAAGAAGGCAAGGGCTTCTTACAGATAACCTTAAATTTATAATTAGCACATGACAGAGTCCCAAGTAAAGTGTGGGCCAAAGACAATGCATGCATTCTAGTATCTATTACATTTCCACACTGAAAGATTATTTTGTTCTATGAGGGGATCCAGTCACTCTGCAAAAGCAGTTTCACATGGTATGGTTTCAAACATCATGAGATAGTGCTAGACAAACCACACCTTTTTCATACAAGTCTTTTTGGGCAGCTTTCTGCCTAAAGGACATATTGTCAATCCCTGAACAACATACAGCACTGAAAGTACCCTGCAGTATAATGCTTTTACTACATTAAACAAAAAAGCATGCACCTTGAGTGAGAGGACCCAGTGAATTCTGGCAAGAAAAAAAATTGGTATTTTTCATTATGTTTTCTGAGGAAAATTACTGGCAAGCTTGAATTCTTTATAACATAAGTAGGAAAGAACTAAGGGGCATAACAAATGTCTGCAGTTTGTTCTACAAAGTACAGACTGTCCAATTTAGTTGTGCTAAGAAAACTTATAGGTATAAAGTCAGATCTATTAATTATGAATTTTCCTTACATAAGGAGGCATCTTTGAAGAGGACATTATGTTGTACTGGGCTCACATGATATATCTTTCATCCTTTTACTGTAGTCTTGGCAACATGGCCAAAATGCAAAGTGCAAAAATTCATCCATCAAGACTGCAGAGTTTACAGCACGATTTCATATTCACAGCATTAGACATGTGCTGCTCTCTGACTGAAATACTATAATCATCTTAAAAGACTAACATGAGCCTGTGAAAAGCCAAAATCCTCAGAATGTGCTTTCATTTGGACAAGCTTATAAATGAGAATAATTATTTTAAAGAAATTATGCTTATAAATAAAGTGAGTTTTAGACTGCTGTGCCTTCTGTAACTCTGCAGAGTTGCAACTCTGAAGTACCTTGAAATGGAAAAAGAGGTATGGCAATGTAGTTACAGGGGGGGTATTACCACCTATCCAGCCCATGCCATATTTAAAATCACAGGCAACGTCTCCTAAAATATGCACACTTTGCAAACGTAATCTTTTTAGTGTAAAACAGCAGACTGGGGTGTGGGAATCCAGGCTCTGTACTGCTCTTCTTCAATGTGTAACATGATGTATTTGTAAGTAAACTAGGGAATATCTGAAAGGTAAGGCCTTGCCTAACCCTTCCACCATTCCCTTTCCAGTAGTACGAAACCGTTTATGAGCAGCATGTTCTCTTCATTCAGTTAATTATTAACCAAATCCTTTCTCCATTTTTGAAAGAAATCATCAGTACTTGCTTGCTTGCTGATATACCCCCCCTGTCGTCAACTGGGAAACCAGCTGCAATGCTCCATTATTCCATTTCCATCATTTTGTTTTGACAAAAGATGACCATTCAATTTTTAGTGCTTAGTGATTGTTTATAACCTGCCGGAAAGACTGGCATTGCTCCACAGACAATAATTGAGAAGCGGAAAAATCTGCCAGTACACATATGGAAAACTGCAAAAAGTGCTTTAAAAGGTACAACAAAGTCATTGCAGCATTACTGTGGCACAGTATAAAAGCAGTAACTGAAGTCTTGACACAGACTATGCAACATAATGCATCTAAGAAAGTGACAATTAGCGGTAAGCAAACATTTAAGAAGAACCAAGGAATACATCTGACTTTTTTGGATAAGGAAATTATTCAAGTTTATTTCCTGTTACAAAAATACAGTTGTCTTACTGACTTTGTACAGCGCTAAGTATAATTGCATTGTTTCAGACATGGAACCATTTCACTTAAAAATACACAAGGAAACTAGTATGCAACCTTAGTTCCAAAATAACTACTACTGTATCCGGCTTAACAATGATGCAGATTTTAATGAACAAGTCTTAGACTATCATAGTGAGTTATTAAACTACAGAGAAGTCCTTGAACCTCCTCTAGGTATAAAAAAGGGTGTTTTGGCCTCCCCATACAGAAAAAAATGCATATGACCGCTGTCAACTGAAACACGTGCATTTGTTCTGAACATACATTTGCTTTGGTTCAGTACTTTTTCAATACTGACTTGCAATACACATACATTTATTGAGTATTACCTTGCATTTAGCTTGACATCACATAACTACAATGCCAAACAGTTACAGTCTTGAGTACAAGCATTTCAGGCATGTTTTGTCTCTACCTGAAAGAGGCATGAGCCTCACCAGGAAGGCTGGCCTCACCTTCAGAAACTGTGGTACAGACAAAGCAAGCAGGTTGATAACCACCATTAAAAGCAGCCCTTCTTAGATCTCTTATATTTTGCTGAAGGTATGTGTTTTTGTTGCTGATTTTAAAAGAAATAATTCAAATATTTAACAATGTATGAACAAGTTACTTTAACCTGAGGTATAATACCAGAATTTGTTATGGAATACCAGATGAAACATTATATTTTAGCCCTAGGTTCATTAAATACTCAAACTCATGGAAATAAATGTGGGGGAGGGGAAGCTAGACATAGCACTGCTACAAATCCATTTCCTTTTACTTTACATACATGTAAAACAAACACAGCAAACCATATCTGCTTGTAACAGACACTGGCTATTGCCTACATTAATCCTTGTCCCTGAGAACAGATATACTTCTGTTACAGTTCTCCCAGAAATAAGAATTTATATTAAACATATCAGCCTAATGAACAAGACTTCAGGAGTACAATACTGAGTGTGTATATCATGATATTATACCCTGCAAATGCACCAAATTCTCAATTTCCCCACTCCAGTCAGAAACATTCTGTTAAACACAGTTTATGAAAAGAAACACCCCCTTTTCCTGCTGTGTATTTTCTTCTTCATGTGAATCTGCTTAAACACTGTGAAGTCCACTACGATGCTGAAAGTCTGCATATAACTGGAGTAAATTATCTGGGGTCCTTGGTGGCACAATTGCCAATGCATCCACAAAATGTTTCTTTGTTACTGTCCGAGCTTGAATGTCTTCTTGTAGAGCAAGTAGGGCTGCTTCTCTACAGACAGCTGCAACCTATAGTAGGAGGGAAAAAACACAAAAGCAGATGTTAATCAGTGAAAGTTACCAACATTTTGATTACATCTAGATATGGGAAGAACATTATATTTCATTAATCAGTACTTGACCAGTTTCTGAATCTACAGCCATTCCCTGTACAGATCCGTCTCCATTTGACAGTCTGACCTGGAGTTTCTGCACCATAAATACCCAAACAATATTTACTTTCCCAACTCTTCCATGAGGCTGAAACCATATATGTGAAAGCCTTCACAACCTATGTGGAGCTCTATAGTCATAAGCAATGCAGTCTTCCCTGTAATCCAATCCTATGTTCCAAGCAAGCAAGCAAGCGGTGTAGCCGCAGCCTTTGGAGAATGACTTCCGTACACAGCTAAATGACCCCATCCCCACCCAGACAGTCTTGTTTCCTAACTCCAAGCCTTCAGTAATGTGAATACTGCCTTTAGCCCAGGGCCAAAAGCTATATGTTTCCACTATGTGTGGAAAAAAAGCAAATGCATCAAGGATCAGATCGTCAAACTGCATTGTCCCGAACAAAAAATGTTGAAAAACACTGCACCC